>NC_058138.1:19119227-19422378 GCF_011075055.1 Mangifera indica | reverse complement strand
GTGAAGGCTTATTTAGTCAATTCTTGCTTTCTGCGATGTCTGCCTTTTTTATAGAACATCATTAATATTGTGTAATTTGCATGGCAGAGATGGTGTTAGTGAAGGGCAATTTAGTCAAGTCTTGTTATATGAGATGACTGCCATTCGAAAGGTAATATTGACATATCAATTTCTTCTTGGGATTTAAGGTGTTATTCTCTTTTTGTGTATTAGTATGGATGGGAAGATTGGATTTGATTGAGTTGGGCACCTGAGCATTTATATTCTGTCCTTTAATGACTGTTGCATGATAACAAAAGTGGACACAAGTGTACAAGTAATTATATGTTGAATGCAATTTTGTTTTAATCTTTAGCTGAATGACTTAATGGCTGTTCTTTGGTTCCTCTCTTGATAATAAGTTTTTGTTCTTTCCAGGCATGTAGCTCACTGGAGGAGGGATATATGCCTCCAGTTACCTTTGTTGTGGTGCAGAAAAGACATCATACCCGGCTGTTTCCTGCTGACCATAGAAATCGTGACCTTACTGACAGGAGTGGCAATATTCTACCGGGTGGGTTTTATGCTCACTTCTGTGTTTTCTTTTCTCAGATTTGTTGAGAATTAGTTACCCTTTGTTGATAAATATTTTCTTGGGTCCTGTCTCTAGGTACTGTTGTTGATACCAAGATTTGCCACCCTACCGAGTTCGATTTTTACCTCAACAGCCATGCTGGAATTCAGGTACTTTGTTTATATGTCAAATTAATTTCCACAGGTCAACCTGCTTCTGTTATGCCAATGCATATGAATATTTTTTTCTTTGACTAAACCTATTAGCTGTCTAAATATACAGGGAACCAGTCGGCCAACACACTATCATGTGTTATACGATGAGAATGGCTTCAGTGCTGATGACTTGCAAATTCTGACAAATAAATTGTGTTACACGTAATAAGTTCTACTGACTATCAAAATAGTTGGGACTTTTTTATTATTATATTTGTATTTGCTCCTAACTGTTGTGGTGTTTTCAGGTATGCAAGGTGCACTCGATCAGTTTCCATTGGTGAGACCCGGTGCACTTATGTTGTTTGTATATATTATTTTGATCCAACCCTTATTCATTTGTGTCAATTATTTACATGTGCAGTACCTCCGGCATATTATGCACATTTAGCAGCTTTTCGTGCACGATACTATATAGAAGGAGATACATCTGACAGTGGCTCTACTCGAAGTGGGAGTGAGGGCAGGGCCACAGGGGAGTTCAGACCACTTCCAGTTATTATGGATAACGTGAAAGATGTGATGTTTTACTGTTAGAACTTTTGCTTTATGAAAGGATGCTAGGTTTCTGTGCAATGTTTGCACCTTTGTAAGAGTCTGTGCGTCCGGAAAATTTGGGGAAGGGAAAGTATACTGATGTCTTTTTGGTTCATGGTTTTCTAGTTGTGGTTCTGGAAAAATATTTTCCATAGGCTGGTGGAAATTCAGTTCATGTAAATCCATACACGCCTTATAATTAAAGAAATCCCAGTCTGGTTATTATTTCTCCTTTTTATTTTGTGTGCGTCTTCAGTTGCTTGAAATACTCATTTTAAATACTGTACTCATAAAGCTATTGTACATCTCTTTGCGTCTGTGCATGATTATCAAGGTCTATTATATGCCTTGGAATGAAGAAACGCTGTTAAAAACAATAAAATTGTGTTATTAACGAGGATGTGTAATTATGTAATTTAATTATTTGAAGAGCAATGTTATATGCTCTTGAGTAGAGGTGTTTAAGTGTAGGCTGGATTGAGTTTGCCCTGAATGATTTTAGGGGGATAGTTTGAGTTTTGTTTGATTTTAATGAGCGAATTCAAAAGAAAGTTTGAGTTTCGATTGGGAGAAAAATTTGATATTCTTAGTTTGGTTTGTTCTTATGGTTCAAATTTAGTATTCCAATTCATAGCTTGATTTTTTTGCCTTATTCTACCTACATAACTTTAGAGTTGATACATATCTATGAGACGTCTTCCAATTTGCTGTTCTAATATTTACTTGTCTCTACATTCTGAACTTTACATATGGTGCATATGTAAAGTTCAGAATGTAGACAACAGTAACACGAAGATGTGTTCTTGGGGTCATGGCCAATTGAGGTGAACTCTTCTCCAACAAACTAGAGAGATGGTGAGACAAAAAGTCTGAACGAGATCGATGGAGATTGATTTAAGTTTTCAAGATTGTTTTTGGTCTCAAAATGAATGTTCAGAGAGAGAAGATAATCACAAAGGAGACTGAAGAGAGTGCTAATGAGATCTGAAAATGGTTTTGTGAAAGAAAGAGGCGTAGAATATGAGAGAAAATGATTGAAAGAGAAGAAAAAAGGTGAAGAGAAAAGTAACGAAACATGAAGAAAAACAAAATATTTTAATTACCAAAAGCAAAGTTTGGCTCGCACAAGCCATGACTTAGCTTGGCCTTTGATGTGATAATGAAACACAATAATTAATACCTAAGATGGAAAAACTGGATAATTACCACCACTTCTGTTCATGTTCATCATTCTAGTACAACTGGGAACCTGCAACATTGAGGAGGTTGATTGTGGCCCATCAATGGAACAAATCCACGAGGTGATCTCCACCCGGTGAAGTTTGGGGGTTGGGGTGGGTAAACTCGTACGGGTGGGTAGTAGTGGCAGCGGTGGTCGACCGTGAAACATTGATTGTTAAATCCAGTAAAAGAGGAGATGAGAGGAAGTGCTGACATTCGTTGCCCTGCATATACTTGCTGTAAATACATTTTTCTTTCTACTTTACTTTGAGCCTTTGCCACATACAATGGCTTCCCATGGAACGGAACTCCTGCAAACAAAATCAATACCTCATTGATGCAAATGAAAAATAACAATAACATTAAAAGCGTCAACAGTGTGTATATATATCATACCATTAAGTTGTGTTAATGGCTTTCATGGCTTCTTCAGGATTGGAAAAACACACAAACCCAAAGCCCCTGCTGATTCCTTTATCGGTTCGCATAATTTTAGTAGAAGTTATAGCCCCGCATCTACTGAAACACTCAGTTGAATATCATCAACACTATCATGGATGTTTTTACAATATAGATTTAAACCCTGAATTAATTGGCAAATATATAAATTGATATATGTTCAAATATATATCATGCCAAAGCATACATCTTCATATATACAGAGTGATTGCATCTTTTTCATTACCTTTTGGGAACTCTCTTTGTATTGAAGCTGTAACATTCGTCTACGCTCAGCCCTCTTTTGAGCTTTGGCAACATATAAAGTCTTTGATCCTGCATGGCATTATAAATTAAGCGTGAGAAATACATTAGGCAAAGGTGATACTGTTATAGATGGTTTATAAAGGGAACACCAGTTTACCAATCTGTTTTCCATGCATGCTCTCTTTTGTTTTCATGGCATCTTCTGCACTTTCAAAGTTGACAAACCCGAAACCCCTCGAGACCCCACTTTCATCTTTTGAGATAAAAAGGCTGGTTATCTTTCCGAATTCAGAAAACTTCTCTGCTAGAACTTCCTCACTTACGTTATATTCCAAATTCTTCACATATAAATTAGTGAACGATGCATTTTGATTGATTCTTCTGATGAATTGAGCAACATAACTACAAGGAGAAATACTTTAGGTGAAGAAACAAGTTTGAGAAACAATAATCCAGATTTTATTTTTATTAATAATTTTGCACTCACAGTTGTTTCCCTTCGATTGTTTTGCCATTAAGCTTTTCAATGGCGATTTTTGCAGATTCCTCTTCAGCATATTGTACAAAACCGTATCCCTTACTGTCTCCAGCTTCAGATACAGCCACTTTACACGAAAGTATAGTTCCATGCTCAACAAATAGCTCATGTAATTTCATATTATTTATTGATGTAGCCAGGTTCTGCCAATTACATATTAACATGATAGAGTGATATTCAAGAAGAAACTAACAAATTAAAAATGTTAAATAGAAACCAGAAGTGTCCCTTAACAAAAAGGTTGCCAATCCCACTGTTTCTGACTTCAGAATTGGGCATTGACCACATTACTCTCATCGATTTTCCATTCACCTCTTTGTGGTTAAAAGTGTTAATGGCCTCCGTGGCTAATGAAAAGATGGAAGGGAAATTAATTAGCTTAGTTATATGGCCCATAACTAAACCTTGCCATGAAGCTTTCTTAGCTATGACCACAAACCCATCTTGGATACGATAAATTTGATAATTTATAAATGTCAAATAATAAAATTAATATATATTTTTTCTATATAATCCCAAATATAATTTTTATGATTCCTATAAAAAACTTATGCAACTTATAGTAAACACTCTTAAAGCCTATATGACATTATAAAAATAAAGTATAAAAGAAGCTTTGTTCAAAACCCTAATCCCCCAATCAATCATCAACTATTTAGAGGTTTGTAGAAAATATTTTTATTTTCGTTTTTGTTCTTTGAAATTGTATCACTAAAAAAAATTAATGTTGTCACCGATAAAACCTTTCACAATCCATGTATACATTACAATGTTCTATGACAAAGTTAGTAAAAAAACGAATCACTCTCAAGGGTGTTACAATTAAATATAACCATAGAATAGTGATAATTTTTAAATATACCCATAAAATAGTGGTAATTTTGTAAGAGCAGCCTTGCAAAGAACAGTGGTATGAAACTAAAGGATACTTGAAAAGGTTTTGATTAGTTTTTCTTCTGTCAAGCCAGGATCAATATCTCTAATGTGAAGCAAAAAGGTTGAGCTAGAGATGATAATTCAGTTCGCGAAATTGAGTCTTTTGTTTGTTTTTTGTCGAACGAAGAGAGGATTTTCTAATAATGATAAGTACACGAATGATTAAAATCTCTACAGTCGAAGATTAGTTAGGAATGAAAATATATATATCCTTGACCCATATTCTTTTCAACTTGTGCTCTTTACAATTCATCTTCTCTCCTATATGTTCTTTAAACTTTTACATATTGAATTATTAAAAATATATTTTAATACATAATAAATACTCGATTATTTTTAGTGAGAATGGAGAGAGAAAATGGTAGAGAAATTTCCTCGTGAGGATGAGAGAGGAAGGAGAGAGAAAATTTTTCTGTAAAGAGGGGACAAAGATTTACCATCATGGAGAAAAGTTTCCCTTGCAAGAACAAAAATAAAAACATAAATTAAAGTATTCGGTTTCTATCTAACTTATTGTTATCTTTTAATTAGGGTGATGAGCTAATTTGACATTTTTTGAGAGAAGATAAAGAGTTTGAAAGTGAAATAGATTATTGAAACTCTAAGAATAGCTTGGACCAAAAAGAAATGAAATTTCAAAATTAATAATTTTAAAAATATTCAAATTAAAAAATTAATTATTAGCCAAAAACTCATGGCGATACAACCACCATGGCATGGGTTACACCCCAGGCTCGGTAAAAACGAAAACCAACAGGACCCTCTGGGGTCCACCTTTTGGCAAGATAGCGGGCGCACCAAAATGGATATAGCTCGACTCGGTAAGTTGTGGACTTTAACTAAATTAATACTAACTCTCCAAGTCCATTAATTTATATTTATTATAAATGAGGCATCAGTCTTCTTAATATAAAACACAAGCGAGATGCATGCCTCCTGTTACTCAAGCGAAAACCAGCTGCACTTGCAATCTGAAAATGAGCCAGACTTAATCTGAAAGGAAAATATAAACCAAACATGGAATTCTTACTGTGTTGCTATTAAATGAATATGAAAAGAGATTTCGTATAAATTCATTCTGCTGTTAAACCAATGATCCCCTGTCTGTAAATGTAATTTACAACAGTGCCAATGAAGCAAACCTTAACACTACATGGCTGATGAACATACATGGATTCTAAGGAAAAATTACCCACAATTACCAACCACAAAATTAATACATATGACCCTGCCAATTGCTATAATAATAAACCGGTCAGAGAATATACAACAGACAAGTGGCATTAGATCTCCGGCAATTCATGCTACAAGAACACGAAACTGCCAAGCTGCAGTAGAAAACCTATCATGTTCATTTGTATCAACTTGTTGGGTAGAGCCCGTGGTGCAGTGTTGCTGCTTAGCTGCCCAGCGTTTATATATTCACTTCTACCAGTATTTATAGCAGTAGATACATTGACTGATGTTGAACCTAGTAAATACATGTGTAGACCATTAAACTGGGGCAACAAAGATGAACATGAAAAATTCTACTTGTTTTTGTATGTTGCTTATGTAAATAAATAATTGATCAGTTTATCATTTAAAGTTTCCACAAGTGATCTTATCATCAAAAGGAAGTAATGTTGTGGAGTGAAAACTGTTTAAATTGATAAAAAAGTTAAAGCCAATTCTATAAGTCATTGAAACTTACAATCATAGCTAGCCCATCCAATTCTCTGACCGGCCAGATCATAGACAAAGATTTTGTCTTTCAGAACTAGATCTGCAAAACAGGAGATGAACAAAAGTTAGTCCCATTAGACAAAAAGCTGGTCCAGCTTCAATATAACCAGGACAACACATATGGAAAGTTAGCGGCTGAATAAAACTTGACAAGATATATTCCTGGTCATGCAGCTCAGAGAAGTAGGTAAGATACACCAGCACAATCAAGATAAGGAAAGAGGCATTCAACATAACCATTTCTAATGATTAAAAGAATTCGTCATTTCTTCTTTGTGGAAGATCCTGGCAACAGAGCAAACAGATGAACCAATGAGATTTGACAGAAGTTCTTCTTTACAGACTGGGATGTTTAATAGAGGAGTTTTTGTTTTCGGGGAGAGCATTTCTTTGGAGTATGCATCATGAAACAGGTCAGCTAATTTAGGTATATGAAATCAATAAAGAAACTGTTGGCAGAGCGTTTGACAATACATTAACATCAATAACTAGAGGTTAAACCAGAAATTTGAAGAAAGTCAGAACTCTGAAAGTTAAACAGATAAATTTTAGCCCAAATGAGATGCGATTTACATGTGCATTAAATCAGAAACATTATTTGTGTGCTGTCAATACCTCCCAAAATTGTTTGACCCTGAATTTTTTGAAAGCCCATGCACCACACTGCAGCACCACCCTGTAACCGAAATTACCCATGTCAATTTAAGCATTAACTGTTGTTAGGACTGTATGTCACTTGCCAAAAGGATAAATTTAAAAGCATAGATGGCACAAGCTCAGAGCATCACTTTGGAAGCACAAATGTCAAACACACACAAGGGCAGGAACACATGGAAGGGAAGACTTATGTGACAAGATTTGAGAGAGGCAGTTAGAGAATGAGCATAAATTTAGGATGGATGATGATAGGAGAGGGGGAGGGAATGAATTAGAGGACAAACAGTAGGAAGGACAGTGCTGGCCTCCCAAATGTTAAGCTTACGAGTGTTTTGGTTTCCTTTTCTTATATCAGGAAGATGATGATGATGTAAAAGGCTTACTGATCTATGTAAATACAGCCCTTAATCAATAGATATAACACCATTTTCTTCATTTTACTGTCTTTTTATTTGATTTACATTGGGTGAGGATTGCTAAGCTGTAGGGTTGCTGAACACTGTCTTTGTGTAGGTGTCTGAAAGGAGATCAAAATTCAAACAACAACAATAATAATAAACTGTCTTTTATCAGCATAAGCATGCATACGGTTAAACCAGCATGAGTCCAACAGTAAATACCAAGAGAGATGAGCACAGAAGATTAAATTTTGCATGGAGATGGAAAAAAGAGAAAGAATATAAAGGAAACCACATTGAGTAGATGTAGATGGTGCATCAAATGATCTGCTAGATAAATCTAGAACAGAAATCCATCTAGTTTCAATTCAGCTTCCAGAAATAAATGATAGACAGGCAAATCCTCCACAATTTTTCAGAAAGAACATATAAACAAGCATATAAATGCACTCACAACAGAATTCTGCTGTATGAGGTAGTCTTGAGGATTTAAAACCAAGGATGCGCCTCCAGCAAAGTTGAAGCTAACTTGAGGAAATATGCCAGTAATACTAAACAGAAAGAAAAATAAAAATTAAGAGTTAAGGTTGTCTTAACAATATAAGCACTCAACGAAATGGAAACTGATTATAAATCTAAATAGCAAACCTGGTGGTGACAATAAAACATTGATTTCCCTTGGAAAGAATTGAGCGTACAGATTGTGAGACAGAACTAGCGATCTGTACAGCAAATTATATGTCAAACTTTGCCTGAAATTACTATTTGTAGTGTTTCATGAACAATTAAATTCAATTCTAATTTCTAGAAAAAATTAACAAGCATGAAGTGTCCATAGTAAGATATTAAATTAAGAATGTTCTTTTTACTGCTTAAATGTATCAAATAGAAAAGTTAAAATTTCCTCACTGTAACTTACAGCATTGACAAGAGGATCATAGGCATCTTCAGTAAGGTAGGCTAAAGTTGTCCCTGTATCAACTATAGTTCCTTTGTTGCTTGCTGTTGCAAACACAGATGGATCAATAGCCAAAGGTTGGCCATTGACAGAAATGCTCTGCAGATTCAGATTATAATGTGGCCTGAAATTTTGAAAATTCCATTGGTTAGTCAAACTTGCAGCAGTCTATGATTTAAGTTCCATATCTTCATTCATTAAAGAAAAAAGAAGATCCATAATACTAAAAATGTCAGAATCAAAATGAAACTCACTATAGTTGATTACAAATTTCAGTATCATGCCAGGAATTTAATTCTCTTGTCAAAGCTGCAAATATTTTACAGACAAGCTTCTATATTTTACCCGTGTTTGAAGAGTGTGAAGGAAATTATTCTAAATCAAGTGAAATTATTGTTTCACAATTAGTCCCCATCCCTTTAACAAGAAAAAAATTTCTATTTTTATTCAGTTATTTCCACTTAAATATACAATCTGTTTCATGCTTAGTTAAAGAAATTATACACAAAGAAAACTATGAAAATAAGGGAGAAAGCAAATCAATTAATGGCAATAGGATGAATCTAGTCAATCAAAATCTATAGGTACATTGCAAAGACCATACAACAACTGCTGCAACACTAGGAGATTTATTAATATAATTCTATGAATTTCAGAAAAACTGCACCAGTTAGTGAAACTATATTATCAAACAACAGAACTATGGGTCAGAATTTCCTTTATCCTGTTCTTTGACACCCTGACGAGCTACTATAAAACCATTCAATGAAAAGAACTTTGCAACTTATGGATGTAAACATTATGTCCAAAGATAACACAAACTAGCTAGAGCTACAAACCTCTTGACAGAATAGAAGATGCTTAAGTGCACTAAGACTTATTGTAAAGGAGAAGCTAGAAAATAATTTGGTGAAAAAATTGTCTCAAAGCATCACATGAATGTGAAAAGAACAGAACTAGCTAGAATTTCAAATAAGAGAGAAGATAACTTCAAAGAACCTCAAACTCACAGAAAAAAGAAAATATAGGCTTAAAAATAATTTTCTAACAGGTGGGTTGAAGAGACATATTGTATCCATTGGCTCACAATTTTCTTTCACTTATCATTTCTCCCAGAAGTCACATAAGCTAATTCTTAACTGTTTTCATTAAAGAATCATTTTGAACAAAGAGATAAGTTCCATTTTCAAAAGCCAGAAACAAAATGGAAGATGCCATCTAAAGTAGCAATTAAAGTTGTTAATAAACAAGTACAAAGAGTGTACAAAATCCTAACTATCTAACAACTACATCTTCATGTTCCTTTAACCTGAAAGAGCAGTTTGTAAAAAGCCGTAACAGCAGCAAACGGATGCATCATTTGAATATTAACAAGATGTTCAGAACTGTACACAGAAATGATACAGGTCAGTTTAAAAAACAGCTGCTGCTACGGTATAAAAAAGGTATTTAACCAAACAAACAAAAGCATGGTACCCATCACAATTCTCTTTTTCATGACTAATAGCAAAATTCTATCGTAGGAAATAAATGGGAAATGAATTGTATCAATTTCTTCTAATGAAAATAACATACTGTGATGGGATGAGCGGAGAATAAACTATATTCGGTTCCACAATCTCACCAAGGACCAATATACCCCCACCAGTACTATCTCCTTTCAAGCAGTGGGAGAACGCTCTGGGTGTTAACCCTGCTGCAGAAAGCTGTGAGATAACAGACATTTCCTGCTGCCCAAATCCGAAGATCCCATCCACTGCTCTGTCTGGTTTTGTCAAGTCCCCTGTCTGCAAGTTGCTACAGCTGTTTCAAAATCCGCCAAGCATGAATGATTTCTAAGTTCCAACCAACAAGACTAGTGAATAAATTATCATCTTAACCTCAACAGATTCATGGAGCTTACCCAAAGACAATTTGAGATGAAATATTTGTAATGAAAGAACCCTGAACAATAGCGTCTAAGTGTAACAAATCTGCTACATAATAGCCTGAAGTCCCACTGCCATCTCCGTATTGGAAGGTGTAACCACACAGATTGTTCTGAGAAGAACAGACAGAATCTGCGGATGTCAGTCCTAAACTACATCTTGAGTCTGAACAAGAAACCAATGAAGCAGTTGATGAACTCTGAGGATCAAATAAATTCAGCTGAATCTGCATGAAAATCAAGCAATCCAGTTGAAAAATGTTAGCACATAATTGGTCCAATTGATTCATGAATTTGACCAAACCAACAATAAATGGAAATTTGTACATATAAGGTAATCGAAATTTACTTGAAGTCCACTGGTTCCTGGGCAACCATTGCAAGAACTACAACTGACCCATAAAACATCACTTCCAGTGTCTATCTGCACAGTGAATTCTCTAGGTGGAGAACCCAATTGCACTTTTGTGTAGTAAAGCCTAAAGAAATCAGAAAACAATCAACATAGCCAATAAAAAAATAAATTTTATCAAATTAACATAATAACGGGAAGATATGAAACAAGTCAAAAGCCAAACCAACAAAGAAGAAGAAGAAGAATAAAAAAAACCATCAAATTTCATCAATCCAACAAGTTTTAACAAAACTCTGTATAATAAATTATCTTTCACTCAACAAACAACGAACATACAAAAAGAGAACAAAAATCATAAACAAATTATTATAATCTCAAGAAGTAGCAAACACCAACTGAACAAAACATACCAAAAACATGATAAAATCCAAAAGTCAGATGCAAACCCATAAAACAAAGCTAGATTATCTCAAAAAATCAAAAACAAAGCCGTTTTTCAAAAATTAAACACAAAGAAGAAACAAGTGAAAGCATAACAGAATTACCCAACAAGAAATGGATCAAAAGTCCCGGCAACAGGAAAATCAACGATCCCACCAGTAGACTGTAACAATCTACCATGCCTCTTCTTGTCATGAGCTATAAGCTGAGCCAACTGGAGCTGGTGACTCGGCGGAATAGCTCTCTCAAGCGTTAAAGTCGTTGGAAACTGACTCAACACCGACCCCACATGATACAACAGCATAACGGCGATCATAATTCCAAAAGGAAAAAACGCCGCCATTTATATAAGAAAGAATGCTCCAACGGCAAAGTTGAAACTGGTACTTTCCACAAGAGAAGAAAGAAGAGAAGTTTAGGAGGCAAAGATTGATGTTGTAGTATTATGCATTCAAAAGAGGCAAGTGAAGAGTTTCTAACAAGAAGCTTTTTTGAAAAAAGGTAATGGGTTACGTTAACGTTATATGTATATATATAATATTATATATATACGTAAATAGGTGAATGTGGAGGTAATTTAATGGCTTTTTTCCTGCGTTTAGAACTTTAGAGAGGCCGGGAGTTTCACTGTTTGGTGAACTACTTTGATTTCATGACGGCCGACCGGGAATATTTTGCCTCCCTTAACTTTATAAGAATTCATTAGGAATCCAATACTTTCATAAACTAAAAAACTCCCACCAGTGTTTTTAACAAAATTTTATGAGAAATTTTCCCGATAGACTGCTTTTTGAATATGTACTATTTTACCCTCAGTCGTATCATGAATATATTATTAGGTGGATATAATAATAATAATAAATATTTTTAAATATATAAGTAATATATTTAATTTAATTAAATATTTTAAATTAATAATAAAATAATATTTATCTTATTTATTTATTTTATATATATATGAAAATTAGTTTTTATTTTTATATTCAAAAAATTAACATTTAATCATGAAAGTATTCTACACGTGGCATTTGAACACATTGAATTGATTGATGTTATTCCTTCCAAATATTTATAAAGTTGATGTGCTATGATGAATTTTTAATATTCATTTGCACATAGTCCTCAATATGAACATAATTGTAATTTCTCATTGGGAGGATCTGAAACGTCGACGTGTAGCTTTATCAAAGAAGAGGACCCATTCAAACGAAAGCCAGTATCTTCCAAAAACCGATGCACAACACAATTATTTCACATTTTACTTTTCCTTGGTCGGCTTCTATCTTTTTAAATCAATTAAATAATAATAAATTTATTTCCATCTTTTACTTTTTTTTAATTATTAAACTATCTTGGAGCCCAAAGCTGCCTTTGGCTTATCTTTTCGGCAATGGCAAATCTATCCCTCTAAGTTTTTATTTTTTATCAAATTTTCAGGTCAGAAGATTCAAGAGAGGATAAGGGTGGCATTTTGGGGAATGGTGGGGGTACAAAAGAGAATTGGGGTGGAGAAAGGGGAAGCGGCGTTGTCGAGATTTGACCAAAAGTGCCGCAGGGGGAATAGAAATTAAAGCAAGTACTAACTGTTACGGGCGCCAGGGCCAGGGTGCCCTACAATGCATTCACACAACAACTTTCTTAATGTACTTACTATTATTAGTCCAAAGGATTTAGTCCACAAAGTATATTAATTTTTTAATTTTTTTTTACTTTTAAAAAATTTAAATATCTATTAATAGATAATTAAAGTTAACAAAATTATAATTTTATAAAATTTTATCCTTTTTTGCCTCTTTAAATCTGAAAAAATAATAATCTCTCTTTAAACTAAATTTTAAAAAATAACATTTTCTTTTTTAAGGTTTTTTTCATTATTTAGAGACATCTTCAGTGCTTCTCAATGACATCTCTTTTCTCTTCCTCTAATGATCGCTCTCTCACCACTTTCTTCCTTTGACCAATAATTTTAAACCTAGTGAAAAGACGATGTTTCGTCAAGAAAGACAAATAGTTTTATCTTTTCGATGAAGATGAGAGTATTTTTCGATATCAATCAATGTTGTTCAAGCTTCCAAATGAGAGAAGTTTGGTTGTCAGAGTGAGATGAGGTGTCAGAAGATATTTGTGACCTATCTGGCAACAGATTTAGAGTCGAAGATTTAGAAACTAAACTTTAGAAGAAAAAGATTATTTTTTTTAAACTTGACTTAGAAAGAAACTTTTAGAATTTAAAGTTTAACAGAAAAAAATAAAATAAAATTTTAGTTTATTTTTAATATTATAGATGAAATGATGATTTTATTCTAAAACTGTAACATTAATCACCCATGAGTGGCGTTTGAAATTTAAAAAAATAAGAGAAAGATACTTTAAAAAACAAGATATTCTGGTGCGGATAAGTCCTTTGGCCTTATTAGTAATTGATTAATCAAATAATCCTGATTAATGTTGCTATTATACAACAATTAAACAGTTATATGATAATAAATCCTCCGACTGATAATAAATCTTTAATTTCTTTTAAAGTGGTAATGTAAAAGTCCATGCATATGTTTTATAATAATATGTTGCAATTTAACTGACTCAAAAAGTAGTTTTCTACGGCCGTACATCACTTGGTTTCTTAGCAACGAAGAAAACAAAAGTCTAGTCTGCATAAAACCTTCTCTTCTCATATTTAATCAAGATTAATATTAATTAATTATTGGGTCATGTCAAGTTTTACTCCACATTTTTTAAATTGGATCGGATATTAATTTCAGTGGAAAAGGAAACCTGATCAAACTGAATATCAGTTTGATAATTTGATAATAAGATTGATTAATTATTTAAAAATAATATTAAAATATTTTTATATAATTATGATTAAATATATAATTTAATTTATTTAATATTATATAAATTTAGTTTAATAATATATATTTTAAATATAATAAATAAAGTTTTGGTTTAAATTTTTATAATAAATTTTTTAATTAAATAAATTAAATTAATGGTTTAATCGATTGAATCAATTGGTCTCATCCAATTGGCCGAATCAGAAGGTTAATTCTTGGTTTGACATCTGGTAACTTAAGTAGGATTTTGCTGCCTTAGTACGTTTAAAAATGGTATAAAGTGGCAGTTCTGTTCACAGCCCTTCGAAAACGACTTAGTATTGAGTGAAAACAGAGAGAAATTGCAAGTGTGGAAAAAAATTGAGAAGGAAGCTTCCTTGTCATTATTGAAAAAGAAAATGACAACCGTTCCTTTCAAAGACTACAATTCTCGAGGAAAAAACGCTGAGAATTGACTGATTAATTTTCAGATAAAATCAAACCCAGATGAGCCAAAAGTGCAGTTGGTATATCTGAAATGTGAATTATGAATCTACTTCCAGGCAACTACTGTTCTATTTTCATTCCTTTCATATTATTATTTTATTTAAAAGATACCAGACCAGACCTCACAGGATGCTATGGCAAAAAATAATATTGCATTGCTTCTCTCACATTCGCCAGCCGCCAGCCTGCCGAATTATACATATATAAATAAAGGGGTTTGCATGTGCTTCATGCTGGGTGGGAAATATACTCACAAGTGTAAGATATATAAGATTTGTAATTAATTAAAGAATGATATTATGGCTATTTTAAATATATAAATAAATAAATATTAAATGTGTACTTGTTTGTTGTTTGTGCATTTGAAGGGCTTACAGATTCTTTTATTGTTACTTTAATCGTTTAAGTGTCTTTTTTTTACTTTAATTTACTGTTTATTGTACCTTGATTCACTGTGTTGACCTTTTCTTCTCCCAGCAGAAGTCTACTTTGGCAGGCATGAACTGAATTACCCCACAAGAAAGAGGAGGTTCTGGTCAACTATAAGGTGATGTCCATAGACTATATATCTTATTCACCAAGTCAAGAATTAATCTGTTAGCAATTCATTTGTCACATCATGCATTTAGTTATACAGGATGATTGAGTGTAGGGCATATGACTTGTCTTCCATTAGATACCACAATTAATTTGAGATTATACAAGATGATCCTTATGCTCAACTTTTCTTGTAAGGCAGGTGCCTAAGAATCATCCTGTATAATCTCAGAGAATTTTTATCCTTTCTTTAGAAAAGAAAATTCAAACTAATATCTTTAGCAAGGATTTTCTATCTCCTTTGTTTATGGAGGGAGAGAAGAGTTATATTTATAATACATTCAAAAGATAAATAAAGGGGCTAAAGTCTGATTTTGAAGGCCTGCAACAAATATTCATACAAGTGGGTGGCTGGTTTTAAAGAAACTTCCATGTTTTTTATTTTATGGTTCTGAACTGGTCCTTCCTTTACCTTTAGCTTTTATTTTTCTTTCTTATTTTCTTATCAGTTTATTAGCTAGCTTTTGTGTGTTTGAAATTCTCAGGACATGGGTTTGTTTATTGTTTCTTAGCTTCCTTTTTTATTTGTTTAAAAGGAAGAATATTTCTTTATTTGAAGGAATCACTTCCAAGCCTAGAATGGACAACTCAGGAACTCATTTTATATCACACCAATACAAATCAAAGTTTTTTGCCTTTCACAACAGAGCTCATTGTCTCCTTTTAGAGGAAAAAAATAAACTGAAAAAAAAGAAGAAGAAGAAGAAGAGCTTAACTCAAGCTCTTCCCCCGACGCAAAAAGATTTGTGGAAAAAACCAAATTCAAAATAAGATAGATTCCCCTCCAAAGTTGGTATTGAAGGATTAATTTAAATTGACATGATATAACCAATTAGATTATCTTCTCCAGACCCTTTACCATTCTACTTGTGTGTTTTTTCAATTGAGACACCTAATGTTGATGATTGATATTGAACATGTTTCTTAAGAATGTTATACAATGTACTATATTTGGTACCCAATGTTGAACAAAAGACAGAAATTAGGAAGATTATTCAGAGAATTACAAGATATTTCACTCAACTCTACAAGTTATCAATTATTTATTTTCTATCAATTGCTTTCAGAAATTATAACTCTAATCCTCGTCAACAAAACAGAGGCCCCTCAGAGGTTTAAATTCCTATCCTCTCATTGTGCTTAAAAGACTTCAGTAGCAATTAGCATTCTCAGCCATGCTTTCACAAGCAAATTTCACTGCAAGCATACGCAGAGTATAAATTATGTTCTTTGACAAAAAGGAAAGTTGTAGACTTGTAACTAAAAAATCTTTTCACAGAATATACAAAACTTAACAAGACACTAAATTCTAGGGTCTTGCTTGTTGAACTCATGAAGATCTAAAAGTTAAGAATATGCTATGTGCTTTGGCTATGTCATACCTTTTCTAAAAGGAGTGATGTGCAAGAAAGAAGAGATGATAATTCCTCAGGTGTTGCATGTCCGAACCCTTGCCATCTTACTCTACCAAATTTGTCAAGAAGGAAAATATACCTGTAGGTTCAGAACATTAAGAGAGCATAAGTTTATAGCCGACAACTAAATCTGTCAGGCCATAGCACAAACTATAAAAAAACAAAGTTTCGGTACCCAGTGAGAAGATTCAGTATTTTAAGTTCTTTTCTGAAGTAATAATGATCACCAAATGAATAAACAATCTGCCTCTGGACCCCATTCTTCCCTACATCAGCTTTCCTCATTCTCTTGAGAAGCATCCTCTTAATTGGACTCAGACATAAGAACCAAGAGTCTATAAAGGACACCTGAAAGTAGTGAAACTTGATTACTAAGAATTTAATATTGATACAAGTTATTAGAATCAGTTGAATAATATCAATTGGGCGCATCATTCTTGCCATCCTTCTGCTAAGAAATATTCCCAAGAAAGCTCAAGTTCACTCATAACTCCAGGCCATTTAATATGATTTAAATATGGAACATAATCTACCATGAGTTTGTCACTCTGCTGGCATTTACATATTTCTCAAACACAAATGTAAAATTTTCACATAGCCATATTTTAAAATAAAAATTACACAGACACACAAATAGAATGAAATAGGCACATAGTGAGAACAAACTTTGCGGTAAAAAATCACTTTAATGCACATAAAAAGTGTTAGTAATTATTGGCTAAGGGTTAAAGCCAGCAAAAGAAAAGTAACAGATACAGCTAATGGGTTCCCAGAGGAAAAAGGTGATCTTAAAGCGTCACTTAGGGAGAAAAAAAATTAAATTTAGTTCACTATGAAAATGAAAGGAAGCTAGAGAAGTCGAAAATTGAATACAAAATTAGCATCATAGTGACAGCAAGATACTTCACCAGGCGGAAGGCCCTTAAGTGAAATCTATAGGTAAAGGTAGGACTGTACTTAACCGGTAGAAACTTGTCTAAACAGATGAATTATTAATCCCCACTCCAGCACTCCCAACAAAAGGATGGAAAAAGAATGAAGGAAAGCCATTTCAGATAATAAATTAAAGATACTGATTTATCATGCACTTTTTTTCCTGTTTTAATATTTCATAAATTTCTCAACATGTTACATGTGCATTGGGTTTGATTTAAGAACAATATCCAGGACACAAATCTTTTAGTATTCAGCAAATCGATGTGATAAATGCTAGGTAGGTGGCCCAAAAGGGATTGGGACCTTGGACCCCTTAATGGAAACCATGGGTTATATCAATTGACACATTGGGGTCTATCATGGGAATCAATCAACTGATGCAAAACACATCAAAAGAGTTAAGACATACCACAAATTACCATGACAAGTGTTTAAGGACATCAAAAAAAGTCACAAGTTGCTATAACTCAATTCTTTCTCTAGAACCACAGCAATGGAATACAACAGTTTGTTGTATCTTGAGCACTGAGCTAGAACTAGCAAGGAAATTCTAATCAATATCTGCATTAAATAATAATGCTAAGATACCTCATACAGGTGAATATTGTTTGAATCACCAAAAGCTTCAAGAAAAGGTGCGCTCCAGGAATCAATCATTGCCTGCCAACAGAGAAGACTTTTATATCATAACAGTAACACTAGCAACAACCCTTCCCTGTATACTAAAGTTCCAGTTGAGGTTGTCAAACTGGGATCATATTTTCCTTAACTATCTAGGATGAGGGGTAAATGTTCAAGATTAGACCACACAGTTTTACAAACCAGGACAACACTAATAACAACTAATACTGGTGTATTGGAATTTATGCTTATAAGTATGGACCATAGCTTGCACCTAGAGAAAAGGAGGTTCATATACCTAAAAAGTCTTGCAATGTGACAGTAATTGTAGTTCTCTAGGTTCAACTTATAATTAGAAACTTATAAGGTATACGTCACGAACTTAATCATTTAAATAAGAACTTCGATCTTTCTTGTTTCCCTTTTTAACTCATAGTAATTTTATTCCTTTTATTTTAACTTGAAAAGCAACAATTGTGTTTTAGGTGCATGATCAATACCTGCGAACCTGCCCGAAATGTGAGACATAGTAAAGAAGCTTTAGGGATAGCTAATTTGTCAACACCAACTATATCTGCACCAGAACAGATTGGAAGCTTTGAAGTTTTACCATCCGGGTAACTAACATCCAAGTTTGGAAACTTTACAGCCGCCATTGCGGGAATTAAAACTTTATTTGCTACTGCAATCTGCCCAAATACAATTACCACTATCAAAACAATCAAATCAACACATAAAACATGAATCCACCACATTGTTTTAAAATATAATTCTCCGTTCCTTAATCCTAACTCAATAAAAATACATAGATGGAGTACATTGAATATAAATAAGGCAAGGCTTGTCATGACAGTTATTACCTTCCCACCATGTTTACGTAGCTCTGAAATATCAGCGAAGTAACCTCTACTCATCTCATCGGTACTGCTCTAAATCACAACATCAAGTATTAATATCATTTTAATATATAGTATCAACTTAAAAAAAAATAAAAAACACTTACAGCCTAGCACGCTCTTTCTCGATTGCTTGTTTGTTCCCAAACTGCATTGAAAAAAGGGGAAACCCATAAATAAAAATGTATGAAATGAAACTATAAATGTAGAAATTAGGAAAAGAAACGAAAGTATGCACTTGGTAAATGTCGAGGAAGCGAGTAGAGGATTGCTGCGGAGGAAGAGAAAAGAGCTTGTGTTCATAGACGAAGAGTTGCTTTGAAGTGAGAACGGAGGTTCTTGTTTGGTTTATGAATCGATTTATTTTGAACATATTTGATCTATTTTCTCTCCAATTCAATACCAAGATCACAGCGGCTGAAACTCCTCTTGGGAAAGCCAGCAAGAGCGGTAGGCAGGAATAGGATCGATCTAGAAATACTTGAAAGAAGTCTAAGTGGCCCAAGGCCACGTAAAAGTAAATTTAAGCCCGGCGACGCACCTAATTTGAAGAAAGCCCATGACATATCATTCAATTGGTTCATGATATTGCTCAATTGCAGCATTCAAATCATGGGATTTCTTGCTCCAATGTCAGCTCTGGAAAGCCATCTTTTGCCAACCAATTTTGAAATTCCATGATATGATACCTTACAAAAAATATCACCAAAATTTTACACTGATATATAATATTTATTATACAATGTTGAGATTTGGTGAATGGTATCAGAATACTAAATAACATTACAGATCGTTTGGGTTTTATATTTTGAAGTATCTTCAATAATTGGTAGAAGAACATTTTCTTTTCTCATCTTTAAGTTTCAAAACAATAATATCTCACCTATCATAAAAATTTAGTTGTTGTTGTTTTTAATATTTTTGCTAGTTTGCAAAATATATGATTACAAGGTTAATATCGATTCCATCTCTCGAATAAAAATAAATCAATTTTTTTCATCAACTTAAAAATTAATTACTTAAATCCTCAGCTATAATTGAAAAATCAAAACCCAGACTTATGCTATTTCTAAATGGTTTAAATATTGCTTGAAAACACGATCTTGACCCAATTGAAACTAGAATGGTATGATTTATCAAAATTTGTGTTTGAATCATACCGTCCTAAGTGAGACTGTGGTCAAATCATATGATATGATTCTAACATAACTGCACCATACTAGGTGCAATCTAGTTGGATTGTACCATTCTAGGTGCAATTCCAGTCAAATCATATCATTTTGAGTGTAATTTAATTGAATTTGCACATGACTACTAGTTTGCCGATTGAGAATGTCATCCCGACTTTTTCAATTTTATATTTTTATAGTTATTGATCCGAAAATTAATATAACAGCGAGGGTAGAAAACATATTTACCTTTTCAATTACTAAAGCATAGCAGATAGTGTAAAATTAAAGTTAAAGATCATAAATGAATGAGGAAGACCTTGGGTAGACAAACATTGTTTTGCATATGATATTTAAGGAGCAATTTTACGTGTATTCAATTTTGAGTACTTAATAGGTAACTAGGTAATATGTCATCATGTGATTGAGTATTATTTTATTCTTAATTTAGAATTATCTAATCATATGATGATACATCATTTTATAATCTAATTAGTTACTCAAAACTGAGTATACTTAAATTTATTATTTTAAATAACAAAAACAGTTAAAGATGTAACCCATCTCACATACATGAGAGCACATAATCCATCCAACTTACAAAACATACAATTAAAAATCTCAGACAGGATAAAAGTTAATTAGCAACAAGATTTGGCTTGTTTAATTATCTTTAGTTTATGAATTCCGATCAACCTTACCAAGCCAATCCTTCACTCGTGTAATAAATAAGATAGTTGTAATTACTAAGTCTGAAAGCCTTCCTAGTGAGAAAATGTGAAGCACAATTTGGGAAAAAGGTTGCACCACCACCGCATGCATGGTCCACGAATGGATCAAGAATAGTGAGCATGAGCTCAAGCAAAGTAAGACCATAAAAAAGAAGCATCGAAAGTAAGTTTGAAAAGATGAAGAAAAATAAGCTAATGGCCACGCCTGCAAATGCACCATTCCATTGCCTTTGTAGCCCAAAGGAGTAACAACCAAATGACCAAATGCCCATTGGAGAGTGGTGATCAGATCATCCTTCATCGAAATTCCCCATTTAAGAGCTTCCATCATCATTCCCAAGTCATTTTCTCGTTTTAGGTCATGTTTCTTTTTAACTAATCAACCCTAGTGTTCCATCAGTGTTCACATTTCAATGTGAGATGAAATGCTTTCCAACTTCATACAAATAAGTTGATTATACATTATATGCATCTTATAATAGGATATGATTAAGATGAAAAACGATACATGTTTTAAAATGTATTTAATTAATATCGTATAATATGACTATATTACCGATAAATTCAATACATTTATTTAGAGAAAATGAAAATATAGAAGAGTTGTATATGAAAAATTTTAAATTTGTAAGAATGTTTATGATATTTTCTAAAATAATAACGTATTAATTAAAACTTTTTATTATTTTATTTTTTTAAAAGATGTATTCTACAATACTATATATAACACATAAAATTTAATTTTTAATATATGATATAATATATAATTCGACTATATAATAGAGATGTCTCTAACCTCCGGCGAAGAAATCAATACGTGGTTGCTTATATTTTGATTTTAATGCGGCCTCCACCACTGGTATTGGGCATGGGATAAGTGCCCTTAATGGCCTACAGCACTAACAACAATCTCCATATTTTAATTAATAAAGGTTATCATTTATTGGGTTAGCATTCATTTCATCCAACATATATATACTAGGTTCTGATAATTAATACTTGTTAGTGGTCTTGTTATCCACAAATGCCCAATTTCTATAGAAGAATTACTATTAGGATTTGTTTATAAAAATGGTGGCATATTGATTCTTTTTCCTCTTTGCCCACAAATGTGACAACTAATGAGTGCTTTCTCATTTTGCAGCGTTTTCGACATGTTATTGATTATAATTAGTGGATTCCTTGTAATCAGATAAATGCTGGAGGATTAGGATAACATAACATTAATATATAATAGTATTATTCTCGACATTAGTTTACATAAAACTCTCTTCAGCTACAGTACTTATTTGTTTCGTCAGAATCAAGCATGAACTTCATTTTTGTACTCAAGAAGATCATTATAATAGTTTGCTAGCCATCTCTTTATTATCCTGACTTCATCTTCTCTTTGCCTCACCAGCCAATCTGGGTCAGTGTTCCTAGCCGGTTGTATATCCAAGCAGTGAGATCCTGCAGCCATCAGCAAGCAGCATATGCAATTCAAATTAATTAAACTATATCTTTGGACAAATTAATTAAATAATATTTCTCTTGGATGTCTTTATATCATGCTGTTTTCGAGTATTGTATTAATTTTTGTGGAGAAGAAGAAAGTTATAAGATATACCATTGACTGTAGAGACAGCAACAACACTTTCAGATATGTCCTCCAACACCCTAAAACGAAAAATATGATTAGACAATGAATACATAAGTAAATAAGATTTTATAAAAATATATTCGTGTTTACCCGCCGCTGCTATAAGGATCTTTCAGCCCATTAGAGAAAATGATATTGCTGGCAAACCTATGGAGTATCAACTTTAAATCCTGCCGTTTCGTAAAAAAGAAAAAGGTAATAAGACATTTGATTAAAACTAGTAAATTTATTTGAAGGGATAGCATATATAAGCTAGAACATACACGGCCTCCATAATAAGTTGTGACCCAATGAGGCTTTGGCTGAACTCCAAACAAGCTTTGGCAGTTGTTGGTGAAGGTGTTTAGATCGAAGGGAGCAGGAGGAAACATTGTATCATTATGACCATGGCCAATGGGCATCACAATTTCACTACATGTCTGCATAAAGACCAGTAGTTTTATCAAAACAATTCTATGCAATTGGGCTTTCCAGATCATCCCTTCATTATAACGAAAAAAAATTGCTGCTTTAATTATTATTAATCATTTACATTCCATATATGTAGTAGTGCCCAATAGAACTAGAGAATGAAATAATATGAATGCTTCTCGCAATGCAATATAACTTAATTTGTAGGCATAAGTGGGGCTTTTTCATTTTTTATTTTTATGAGAAATGAGCCAATAAATGTTGAAGAACATTGAAAATAATATTAGAAATTGGTGAAAGATTATATGGAAATTAACAGACATACATATCTTTTCACATGACAAACTTATAATTTTACAAGTTGGTTATTTACTAAGAAGGCGTGTAATTAAGTTAATTACCTGCCATTTCCATCCGGTAGCTGTTTCACTTGGATGATTGAATTCATCAACGTCATAGCAGGAATTATCGCCAGCAAAAGCAATAACACCTGCAAATATTTTGCCAAGAATATCGGTTCCTTCAGGCGCTCCATCAATGCCGCCACAGACAACAGTCAGTGGATATGTTGGGGGATCATTATATTGGGCTACGTCCGCATATATTGAGTCTAAGTAGTCCTTGAGATCGAAGCTTCTCTTCAATTTTCTGAAATTATGGAGTTTTAAATAAAGGAGCATAAGTTAATCAGAGCAATTAACGTCCTATAACCTGTGATTATATTAAAAGATTAATTAATATATGAACTGGAGTGTATTATTTACTTGCAAGTTCTGAATTTTTGGCTAAGGATAGAAAGACCGTTTGGCCCGGCTGCTACTTTATCGATTTCACCCCATGATTTGCGTATTGTTTCGTAGCAACTTTTGCTGGTTTCCTGCATAGCCATCGTTAGTGTTATATGAAAAAGAAAACAAAATTGGCTTGGAAGTTGTAATTAGAAACGTGAAACTGTGTAAAGCAATTTTCTTATTACTTTAAAGTCCTTGGTTACAATAGAGTAGTAACCAAATTTCGGAGCAATTTCATCAAAGTAAAGAATTGGAGCTGATGAAGCTAGAGCTCCATGGGCAATGTGGGGATATTTTAGCCGGAACCATGCAGCAAGCACTGCGAAAAAGAAAGGGTATTCAAGTCAATTTATATATCTAATAACCAAGCCATGTTTTATTTAAATACAACTTGTTGATTAAATTATTTTAGCCTCTTACTTCCCCCATATGATCCTCCAACAACGATTGTTGGAGAATTCTGTGCAGAATATATTTTCTTTACGTTTATAAGAACAGCAGCATAATCGGCTATAGCTTGCGCCGAGTTGAAATAACCGCGAGCACTAGCATTTTTTAATGCTTCTTCTCTTGTTGTCAATGGTACTGATTTCCCATAGTATCGATGCTGTCAAGGTTAAAAAATTCCATATAAAATTCCCCAATAACGTGTATAAAAGAAAATGAAAAGTTAGTTTAAAACACTCAACGTATTGTCACTGTTATTCTTACCTCTATATAAACAAGTAGAGCCTTAAATTTAGGGCCCATATCAGTGAGAAAACCAATATTTATATCATCCTCTAAATTCTCTTCGGCGCCGAAGAACACAAAGATTGGTGCACTAGAATTTGCACCTCCCCAGTACTTAAAATTTATCACATATCGTTGTTGAAAAGTGGTGTAGCTTTCAGGCTTATAGTTAAAGTGATCTAGAGTTTGATTGAAGAAAAAAGTTTTGAAATCTTTTGATTGGGACGCTGCAGACATGGGTTTGGGTGCATGAACTCGGGCTGTTCTTCGGTGTGCTTCAAGCCGTGGGATCTTAAATTGTAATGTTGTTGAGATGCAGAAAGAGAAGAGCAGAAAGAAAAGGAAAGGCAATTGAAAGGAGGAAAAATTAGATGGCTTCATGCTGGCAGCTGGTTGATTGTGTTATGCAGAGAGCTTCTATCTGAGTGTGAGGAGTTCAAGGGATGTGGGATTTCTTTATATAGTGTAAAATTTTGGCACGTCGTTTTGAAGCTAAATGCAATATCCATAATCCATTACTGGTCAAAACGGTACTGCCACTTTTATCATAGCAATCACAAACCCTACCGTATTCTCTGTGGATATATAATATTTTAGCCATGTGTAAGTAATTGTATGGCGGAGATTTCAACAAAGACTACTGTATTGTCCTTTTGGGTCATTGATTACAGAATTTTGTGACGCACGAGAGATGACATTATCCCAATGTCTGCCTAATCTGGCTACGTTTTTGTATATATCACTGCATAATGTACAGGTGATAAAGCGGCATAGTTACCAAATTACCCAGCAAATTAAGTTTAAAAACGACAGTAATTGAGTCTAAATCAGACACGTGAGTTAACTAGTTAGATTGGTATGATGCATCATCATCATCTACTAAAAGCAGCAGTTTCCTAGAAGTTAAATTTGATGCTAAAGCAATGATGTTATTATAATTAAATTCCTGTGCTTTATGTCTCTGTACGTCCGGTTGAACTTTAACCGATGCATCTTGAAAAGAAAAGTAAAGAGAAGCATACACTTTTTCTTTATGAACAATGGCGTTTGGCCAGACTTGTTTTGTAGTCAGGTTCTAAGTCAATAAGTGGAGAATAAACTAGAGTATGCGTTTGTTTTTTAAAGAAACTGAAGATAAGAATCTTATCTTTGTTGCTTGAGGAAAAATTAATAAGAAGAGAGAACCTATCAAAGATAACATTAGCAAAACAGAATGGTAAGAAGGTATTATTACTAAGAGTTATTGAAAATCACCCCACAAGTGCTCATTCTTTATCATAATAACTCAAATTTGTCCAACACTAATTGGGTAAAATTAGGCATATACTCATGACCATAGCAATTTCATTCAGTTGACTTTGTCTATTATATATTGCTGTGTTGAGTAAGCACATTCAATGAGTGGAAAACCTATTTTTATGATACAATAAAACTATACGTATATGTTGATAGATTGTTTTTTATAATATAACCAAGAACTTAACTTTTGGTCCAGCAAATTTTTATATTTTGCCGTGTAACCTGTGTATGCATTGACACAGTAGCTTGGTTATGTGTTCAACTTTCAACGTGACAATTAATTGTTCATTAATATGCAGGTGTGAACTGGCTAAGATCCAGTAAGATGTATGTTCCCATTGATTTTAATTGCGGATGCGGCTAAGAGATCTGTTCTGTTGGCTAGTCTAACCAGTAAGATCTCTTCTAAATGAGAATTAGGGGATTAATTCAATATATAAATGAGAAAAAGCAGAAAAGAAAAAATTAATTTAATCACACCGATCGGCCCCATAATACAGAATTTTCCTTTCATATTTAAGACTGAGACGTCCATGAATCACGCATGAAGTGGGTTGGTCACTGGTCAACTTCCAAGTCAATGCACCCGGTTTTGAATTTTCTGTGATGCTGACTTTGAAAAAGACCTGCCTCTCTGTAGATTCTCAAAAGTCAATAATCAACGATAAGGCTTCGTAGGGAATTTACTCTCACGTTGACTGAGTAATCTTTTTGTTGCGTGTCATCTTAAAACATAACATGAATAATTTTTGACGTCGCTTGCATAAAAGAAAAAGCGAAGGATCCTTTAGAAGTTACTGAATTTTGGCCTACAAAATGCACAGAATATATACAAATGGCTGGATATAGCGAACAACATATGGATCAAGGACTAGCTAATTTGTTGACCATTACATCATATGTGAGAGGTAATGTTAAAGATAATTATTTTTATTCCATATTCCATTTAGAATAAAGCTCTAGAATCTTGAATTTTAAATTAACTCCAAAAAAAAAATTGATTCTTATGGCCAAACGTTTTGTGATAGGATAGGGCTTGAAGAACTTGTGCAAGTTTGGAGGATTATTACATGAATGAAGAGATAATAACTTTATAGTTATAAATTAAGCTATGTACACACTAATACAATATATGGAATAGTGTAAATAAAAAAGTTTAAGAAAAGCCCAAAGACTTATTCCCAACCAAAGTTTAGTGTAAACATAAACTTCTATACGAGGGATTTCAAAAACTCAAATATTCTTTTGTCATATAACTTTTGTTAGAGTTAAAAGTAAAATCATTATTTTACTAGTAATATTAAAAAAATACAATTTTATCATATTTTTTTGTCAAGTTTTAAAAATTAACAATTCTAACCCCAACCTTAACTTTAAAAAGTAACTCCCCTCCCCCCCCATATTCCTAAGGTTTTCTTCGCTTTGGCAATGTCCACCATTTTCATCATTTTCCACCCTTTGGCCACCTCTTTCCTTGGTAGAGAAAGTCAATGGAGATGAAAAATACGTCTTCATCTCCATCGATCAATGATAGTGAGGGAAGACGAAGATTCTCCTATCAAGTCCTTGTATAAAAGATAAAACTTTTACTTCTATCAAGTATAACATTTCCAGAATCTGTAATAGCTATATTCTATGATTGCCTTTTTTCCCCCCCTCAAATTTCAGATATGTTAATTATGAGATGCCTACAATGAATATAAGAAGTGGAAGTTATTTCAGGTCGATATAGGATAATTAAGACATTAAAATAGAATATTATATAAATGCTTGGTAATGGGTTGGCATACCCTCCAACTTAAATTCCACTCTGATAACTTGGTCGCCTTCTCATCTTTTCTCCCAAGAAATTAATCAGCTGCTACGTTGTATCTTAACAATAGTCAGATAAATTTCAACGTTCCACCAAGCAGCAAGATTGGTGGATTCCGCAGGAGGAGATTTTAAATCAAAATGCATGAATATTATTGATTCAAATTATTCCAAGTGCATGTCACTGCTTATAAATGCGTATTCATTTATAACATTCTCATGTTACAATTAACATAAACTAAGAATAATCTCCAGTTCTCATTTTAATTGAAGCCTTGCAATGTTTTATATCAAAAGACTAACTAACACCCCGAAATTTGTCATCACAGACTGAGAAAATTATTTTAGAAGAAACCACAAGATGTTAAGCAACTTAGAATTCTAAAATAAAATAAAACCCAAAAGAGGGAAAATGTCATTTAATGGCTGTAATGAAGAACCCTACAAGAGTCGGAACTAGTTTTTTTTCATCGAATCAATCATATTAAACATATAAAATTTTGAATCCAGTAATCAAATTCATAACCATTGATTCTACAATCATCACTCTTACTTAACAGTGACCGAATTTATAAAATAAATCGAGAATTTAATATTAAAATATCGTTAAAAGAGATTTAAACACATATACTCTTATATATAAAATTTCTCTATCACTATTCAAACTACTTCTTGAGACGGCTGTATAAATGTAATGTTTATATTTACGAAAGCAAGCATTTTGATAGTTGGTCCTTTTTTTCTTCTAGGTAATGAGACATAAATGTCATATCTTTTTTATGGTGGAAGACAATCAAATTGCTCTCACAATAAAAAACATAATGACGTTTAATTAATTTAACCATCTCTACCCCAGATGTCTTTCAGTGGGGATTTAAATGTCGAGTTCACTCCTGTTTTAGCATAATTTCTTCACCAAAGTAATTATAAGCATCAAACACCAGCAATTTTTCTTGTGTCAATATTTGAGCAATATAAAGATTGAAGATTTATCTGTATTAACTGTGATATATATGCAGTGAACGAGGCATGTTGAAAATCATTTTCCTTGACCTTAATAAGATTTCATCTAACCTTATCTTCATGCAATGAAGGTCTCCTAAAAATATTTCATTAATTAAAATAGTAACAGAATCTCTCAAAAAGGAAAAAAAAAATGTTCTCCTCAAGGGAAGTAAAAAAAAAAAAAAAAAAAATTATTAAGCTTGTTCTGCTTCTGATTTGGAAAGTGATTTTTAGCCCTTGTCAAATTGATCAGTATCCATCACTTTTAAATTTATTTCTGCTTTGATAAGTTTAATCTTAATAACCTAATAATTTCTAAATACATTCATGATCAATTTTATGTATTTGTTATAATTTTTAAACTATAATTTTTACATAAACCCTAAATCTAAAATTTCTAAATCATTGATTTTTTTAAATTTCATATAATTCTTTGTTTGATGAAAATATATTTAAAGTTCCAGAGAAAATATTCAAACAACAAGATAATCTAAATAAGCAGAAAAAAATGCAATTTGAAATTTGAAATTGAGAAAAATGGTTATAAACTAGGGAAACCTAATTAATATATTACAAAATAAGGTGTAAACAAAAGCCCTAATTAATTTTTAAATTGAAAAAAGTGGTGTTATAAAAAATCCTTATTAAGTTTGAAATTGGGGGAAAAGGGTACAAATGACTCTAATTAAACCTAATTAAATAAGTCTTGAGAGAACACCTGGAAGTATACTCAGAGGATAACTTAAGGCTAAAAATCATTAACTTTTTAAATTTTGTTTTATAAACTTTTAGCTGAAAGCGGGCTGGACTAAACTTCAATATAGAGAGTTTGTTTATGTTAAGCTTAAACCAAATCTAATTGCCCAATCAAACTGGTTAAACATAGGGCCTTTGGATTGGCCATGCTGTTTAGCTATCATACCACTATTAGTGGATTTGACTCAAATTGAGACTGAATAAGAGATAGGTTAAATTTAATTTAGTTGGTAAATAGTAATGTCAAAGAAGGAGAACATTTGTCAAAAAAGAATAAAAATCTCTAAAATTGTTATAAAAAGAAAATTTTTGATGTCAATCTTGAGCTCAAAAAACTGATCCTTCATCAGCTCAAGCTTGGCTCGTTGGGGCTAATCCTTCGTTAGCTTAACTTATCTAAATCAAACATTAAATAAGTCAAATCAGTTTAATTCAAATTTATCTTTATATATTTTTATTAAACTACCATTTGAGACATCATATGTTATATAAAGATTGAAACGCAAGTTGTCATTTAGATATTTGATTTGATACAATTTGAAATATTTTCCCTAATAATTATATTTTGTCTTGATTCTCAATGAGGCGTCAACAATAAGGGGCACTAATAAAATTACATATTATTAAATACTTTGAACTAATACATAATTTTTGGCTTTAATTCACCATATCTATTCCTGCTTAAGTGTTCGGAGATCCGCATTATACTTGGATATCCACCCTTCAATAATCTCTACTTCAATCTTACGCTGCTTCACCAGCCAATCTGGGTCAGTGCTAGAATTTGCTGGAAGTATATCCAAGCAGTGAGAACCTGCAAATTTATCAATTAATCTTGCATCATTAATTCATGGATTTTAATAATTTAAGACACTTTGTCTCAAAGAATGATCCTAATTCAATCGCTGGGACTTACCATTGACCGTATGAACCGCGACAACGCTATTTGATATGTTTTCCAGCACCCTGTAATGTAAAATATCATATTAAACATACTCGAACATAGAATAAGTGTAATTTTGTAATAATTTTTTTCGGTACGTTACCCTCCACTACTGTAGGGATCTCTGAGTCCATTGGAGAAAATTATGTTGCTAGAAAATCTTTGCAGAATCAACTTTATATCCTGCAGCGATGAAAATACAAAAAACATGTGAATGCTGATTATTGAATTGTCAATTGTGGGTTGAATGATGAAGATAAAAAATTGAGTGGTGTAAAGAAAAAGGAAGGCTTACATGGCCACCATAATAGGATGTAATCCAATGGGGCCGAGGAGGGACATCATACAGTTGCTTGCATTCCTCAATGAAGCTGCTCATGTTGAAAGGCGAAGGTGGGAACATTGTAGTATTGTCAATGCCTATCGGCATCACCATTTCACTACAAGTCTAAATTCACACCACCCATCAGACTTATTTGAAAATAAGAGTAAATAAAGATAACTTACTTGAAATTTGTTTGAAAATTGTGAGCAATGGAACCTTGTTCATATTGACTGTGCGTTTGTGTAGTTTGTTTGCTTATGAAAGGCATGTTCGATTGAAGAAGTTTTGAATCTCTTGCTTATGTGAGAAGAATTAATACTAATTAATTGTGGGGACTTGACTAATTAATTTAATTTAACTTTAATTATTGTGTTTAAGAGCGTTCACATCATTTTCTTATATGTCAAGTTATGACTAGTCGCCTTTGGCTTTGTGTTTATAGCCAATCAGAATTTGGTACTCTTCGTAACCTAAATCATACTATTGAAGACCCTCAAAATAAAGAACCATGATATTCTTTTACTCTGGTGGTTGTTTTTGTTAATAATAATATTAATTGTATATTCATATTATATGTTTAAAATTAAAATAAAATAATACTGAATTACATGACACAAATTGGGTAATATACCTGCCATCGCCATCCGACACTCGTCTCAGATACATTTATTGGAGAATTAACATAGCAAGATTTTTTTCCTTTATAACCAACAACACCGGCAAATATTTTCCCCAGTAGATCGGTTTCAGGAGGCGCCCCATCGATGCCCCCGCACACCATGGTTACCGGATATTTTGGTGGCTGATTATATTGAGCTGCGGAACAATACATATTGTCCAAGAAATCCTTGAGCTGTGAAGAGTGCTTCAAGGGTCTACTTCAAGAAAATAACCAAATTAGTAATCAATCAAATATAATTTCAATCAAGGAATAAACCAAAACGACGTGAGAAACACTTTGCGATTACTTGCAAGTTTTGAATTTCTCACTAAGAATTGAAAGACCACCAGGCTTGGAAGCAACTTTATCGATTTCAGACCACGACTTAAATATAGTTCGGTAGCACGTTTCACTAGCTTCCTGCACAAACCCATAAAAGACTTTTCAGAATTTTTAGTGAAAAAGACTGTATAACAAAAGTGTCTAATTTTAATATATATTACTCTGAAATCCCTGGTGACAACAGAATAATATCCATCCTGTGGCGTTATGTTGTCAAAATACAGGATGGGAGCAGAGGAGGCTAAAGCTCCGAGAGCAACGTGAGGATATTTCAAGCGAAACCAGGAAGCAAGCACTGGAAATCAATCATAAAAATTCATCAGTAATTGACAGCCTTAATTTTTTTAATGTAACATTCTTCACTTACTTCCTCCGTATGATCCTCCAACGACAATTACAGGCGAATCACGGGCTTCATATTTTTTTTTAATATGCATGATGATTTTCGCATAGTCTGCGATAGCTTGAGCTGAATTGAAATACCCGATAGTGCTAGCATTCTTCAGGGCTTCTTTTCGACTAGCAAAAGGGATAGATTTCCCATAATAACGATGCTGACAAAAGAAAAGATTAAGATTCTGAATATAAATTAACTATTGGAACAAAAATATGGAAAGATATATCTACCTCTATATATACTAGAAGTGCTTTAAATCGGAGGGCATTATCGGGGAGGAATCCGATGACTGATAAATCCCCATCCAAGGGAGCTTCAGCTCCAAGATATGCAAAGATTGGAGAGTTAGAATTTGCGCCACCCCAGTACTTGAAATTAATCACATATCGTTGTTGAAAAGTGGAGTAGCTTTCAGGTCTGTAATTGAAGTGATCAAGTGTTTGGGTGTAAAAAAATGTCTGGAAGTCGTCCGAAATAGGAGCTGACAGAATTTCGGGGTCCAGTAAAATTGTTCCTCTGATTGGACTAAGCCTTGGAATCTTAAAACTTGTATCTGCAGAGACAGGGATCGATGTAACTATGAAGATCAGTAGAAGCCATTGAAGTGAAGGCATTGAAGAGCTCATGGCAACAGAATATTTTGACGGATTAGATTATGTTCCGGGGATTCTGCCAAGCGCATCCTTTTATACTGGGATCGTTGATTAAATATTTAATTATAATCTTTAATTTCTTTCTACCAAAACTTTCATGTCGCTTCTTTGACCACACAGACCCAATTAGTTTTAAAAGTAAGCAGTCTACCCCCTACTATTTTTGCCTAGCAGTCTCAATCGTGCATATTAACTGAAAACAATACCCACTAAATTCAAAATAATATATTAATTCTACGGAATTAAATATTATTTTATCTTTAATTTAAAATAATTGATATGTTATTATTAATACTTAAATTAATAATTATTATAAATACATATAATTTTATCAAAATCCATATTAAATGGGAGTGCCTAATTTCATACCAAAGGGGATATATGTGGTCCAAGAAAATTGCAAGGGGTGTGGAGTTTCACCATATTTATGGGAACAAAATTAATTTACGATGATAGAACAAATTATGACTGCCCACTAGCCAAGTCTTCGGTAAAACTGAACCCTAGGAGTTTGCGCGATAAAATCTAGGTCAAAAGCACAATTTTTTATAATTATTAAAAATTTAATATTATTATTTAATAAAAATATTTTAAAAATTAAAAATTTATCATATTTTTATTTTTTAAATTTAAAAATTAACAAAGTCTACCAAACTAAAATTTAAAAAACTTACACTCTTCCATCAAATTTTTTAAACAATTATTGATAGTTGAAGGTAATGGTATTCTCCCTTTTCTAATTTCTCTCTTAATGATTGATCTATTTTTCACCATCATCAGACGTCATCTTATTGAGCCATGAAAAGATTTTGCTCACTTCATTGCTTCGTTACATGGCAGGCAAAGAGATCAAAACCTTTTTGTTATATAACAGTGTGATAAGGTACTTACCAATGAGACCGGTAATAGTTGAAAATGAACCGTCACTGAGAGAAATCCATAAACTACTCACCTGACCTGACCAGCCATTAATTTATAATACTATTTAATGTTGACCGTTTGAACCACAAATTATTTGACTTGGACAAGACGCAACATAAATCTTCTTCCAATAAAAGGTTGGCACGGTGGTCAGGAAGGTGTGCTCCCTTCGCTGACTTTCTGAGTTCGGTCCTTGGGACCACCGATCTCACAAAAGTGGTAAAATTTATCCGGTTCATTGGGTTAGTCGGGTGTTCAATGAGTCCCGAGGATTAGTCAAGGTGCACGTAAGCTAGCCCGGACACCTCGGTTACCAAAAAAAAAAAAAAAAAAACGAAATACAGTCATAAATGCCAGGCTTTACTTAGTACTGCCCAGCCAAAGCTGTTTGTTTGCCTCTGTAGGGCTGGTTTATAAGTTGAAAATATCGATTAATTTATACCATTTATTTGGAGCAGACAGCTTAATCCCATCAAAAGATTAGTTTTTTACTAAATTCTTATACATTAAATTTTAAAAATTTAACTACTCTTCAATTAATTATTAAAGTTTGAAGCTTTAAAAACATAAATATTCTTTCATTAATTATTAAAATTTTAAAAATTCTTTAAATACAAAATATAATTATTATTTAATAAGTAATTTTCACACCTAATTTTAAAACCTAACAAATTTTTCCTAATCCTAATTTTTGAAAAGTTAGTTTTCCCATGTTACGGTTGGCAATGCATTTTCCAACAATAAAATCCACTCCGACCGTCTAGGAGACTACCTGAAATTCAAAAAAATAAAAAATGGAAATTCGCAACAAAAAATTCAAAACCCAAAAACACCCAATTGAAACCAAATTCGTCTCTGATCTACCCGGGTGTCCTTCAAAGTCTCTCAAAAAGATTTTGTAAAGTCGAAACGCGGAATCTAATCCTGCTGCTACCAGGGGGTGATGATGAGAGAGAGGCGACTTTGTTGGATGAAGAATCAGACTGCTTCTGTTCTCAGTCTTACACGCAGGTGCTTTTTTAACATGTCCCACACTCATTCATTTGCTTGTTTGGGCCGTCAAGATTTATTTTTTTAGTTGAAAGCGTATGTGGGTTTTTTCTTATACAGAGAATGTATGCATTTGCTGCGTGTTTGGTCGGTGGTTTTACCTGTATGATTCTGCTACGACTACTTCTGAAGCTGAATTTTAATAACCATGATTTACTTTGTGAATGTAATAAAACTGAATTTTTGTTCGGATCTGAATTTGGTTGTTTCTGGGTTTTGAATTTTTGCTGCGAAATTTCAATTTTTGTTTGAATTTCAGGTTGCTGGTCTCATAGAAGAGTACCAGAGTGGATTCCGTCACCCGAAAATGAGTTGTTTTTTCAGTTACCTTGGCAGGGGAAAAATATAATAACAGAGAGAAATGGTCCTACGTACATTTCCTGTTCGGTTCAAGTTGCAAATATATATCTTTTTGAAAGCAAGATTAAGTCGGAATGATGAGCATCTCTTCATACATGATTTTCACATGCCGTTTTATCATAATTAACTAGCTCAAAGTAATGAGAACGTATGAAGAAACAATAATTCAATGGCAGACATACACTGACATGAATAAAAAAGCAGCTTTATTCATGTGGCAGACAAAAAAAAAGCTAGACTTGAAATAGCCATTCATGGTAGGACTTCTTATTTGAAGATATGGTCTTGCAGAAGTTCCACTTGAACCATTTCTATTCGCACAAAATTACTTAAAATGTGATTTTCAATTATTATACTGTTGTGATTAGGCATGAGCAGGTGAAATTAGAACCATTGGGTACTAGGCATTGCGGTTCCTGTTCCTATCCAAAACTTGTTTTGTCGTAGTTAGTTTCCGAATTTTATGGAACTAAGATTGTGTAGACAAGTTTTAATTCTACTACTATAAAGAATCGGAACCAACTCAATAATAGGATCCAGAATCAATTTTAGGGTTTCTGATAGGGGTTAAAATAACTATGGTGATTATAGACATTTATGAAACTTTGAAGGGGATTTTATATAACAAAGATAGTTCAAATTTAGATTTTAGAATTGTTTGCAATATCTTGTCAATTTATGGTGCCATTGTAAAAATCTATAAATTTGTTTGCTGCTCTGGTGCTCCATACGCTTCATGCTGCTGCTTCTCTCAGTCTTAAATGTCGCCGTCGGTTCTCAAAAATACCCCAACAATGTAGTATTCTTGATGATTTTGACCACCTTCTTCAAGAATGCACGAAAACTCACCTACTCAAGCAAGTGCACGCCGCACGCCGCACGCCGCACGCGTAAGTCATTGTGAATGGCTCCAGTAACTTTGCTTCATGGCTGCTGCAGTCTCTTCTTTATTCTCGTGAGCTTCTTTTTGAGTCGCAAAAGGTTTTCCAAACAACCCCAGTTCGTTGTTTGTCGTCTTCTTTGTTCTTGTAAATTTTTCGAGGAAAAGGTGACTTCAAAGTGGTGCCTTTGTACAGAACTCTGCAGTTTTCACAAAGTAGTGCCTTCGTATATATCCACAAACAAGTGCATGCGTGTACGTCAATATGCTAAAACTTCAGTTTCTCTTATTCCATCTGAAGGATTTACCCAGGAAGTTGACAATGAAAATGAAACTGATGGTCCACCTGCGGCTACAACTTTCTTCACGCGTAGGTATACGATCGCTATTCATACTGAAATATCTAACTTATTTTCAAATTTAACATTACATAAATGAAGTGTTTTGTCTTTTCATTTCTTATTGATCATATCGTTGATTAGTCTTTCAAAGTTCACTTTCAAAATGACATCAATTTTGGAAATTAATAATAGCAGATTTTCCATAGATGAGATTCCATGCATCTGCTTCAGTCTTACTCTTTTGTTTTATGGTCCAAGATTCTTCAAAGACTTTGAAGGTAGAAAATACGCAAAACTATAGGCCAAAAGAGAAGTCTATAGAATTAGCCACAAGTGTAAACAAGTGAGTCAATTTTGTGATTTCACTTTGATTAGTGCAGACTGCAGACAAAACATGCGTGTCAAGAAAAAAAAAAATTTAAATTATCCTGTAAAATGAAGGGTTATGCAGACCATATCTCATAATTTTGATTCCTATTTGATGACTTCCTAGAATTTAACTTTTGATGTAAGTTTGAGGGCATGGAATGATGTAATGCATATTGAAAGTAAAGTCCATCGTACAGGTTCTGGCTCCAAATTTCTCTCTTTCTTTTTCTGATAAAATTACTTTCATCCATTACTTATTATTATACAATATAAATATTCCTGAAAATTAAATAAAAAGAAGAAGAAAAGACTCATTAGATAAACTTATGTTGTGAATGTAACAGAAGAATTGAAGATGTCCACAAATTGAATCAGGTGGCAGTATTTTTAAAGCTTTTCTTACCGTTTTTTCACGTTATCATAAGGGTGAGTATCTTTTGGATCGAAATTATACAATATAAACACAATTGAATCTACAAATGGTTAGGTATAACAAAAATATGAACGAGTGAATAAAAGTTTGAAAATACATTAAAATTACAAAATTTTACAATTACTTAAAAGTCTTTAAAATTTAATTTACCTTTTTTTTTTTTTTGTCTTTTTTTGAATATAAAAAAGAAGTCAAAAAAATATACTACTTTAATGGTTGGATCGACATTGCCGTTAACTTTATGACTTCAATTATTAATATCCAAACTATCTCCATTCAGACTTATCTACAAGGTAGATAGATCAAAATCTAAACACTATTTTCATCTCCTTCCTCCAAATTATTAAGGATAATACAGTAAGAAAATTTAAGAAATTAAACTCAATCACAATGCTCCTTATTCACCGCACAAGTAAGCCAGATGGTGCATATACAGATCAACCTAGTTGCTTGTCTTTTTGAAAAGTTTTGCATTGTACTCAGCAATCCAATATTCAATAATTTTGATCTCCTTCTCTCTCTGTGCAACCAGCCAGTCAGGATCACTTGAAGTAGCAGTAAGTATATCCAAGCAGTGAGCTCCTAAAAACCAGGAGAATTCACAGTCAAAATCAAAGGATCAAACAAAGGGTGAGAAGGAAACATTTTACACCTAAAAATTATACCTTCATTGGTTTTGACAGCTACAACTGTATCAGATATGTCCTCCAAAACCCTGTAGTTTTAACAAAGATGAATTAGTTTGTGCAATAGAATGAACAAGATTATAAGCTGAACAGAAGGTTTGAGGCTTTTAGCTCTTTACCCTCCAGAACTATATGGGTCTCGCAGTCCATTGGAAAATATGATGTTGCTGGCGAAATTTCCAAGTACAGATTTTATATCCTGCATATGTGATACTGGGTATATGAGTTTCTTGTTTAGATGATTATTCATTGATTCTAAAAGGAGTGAAATTATAAACCCAACTAAAAATATTGATTATGGTTTAAGGTAGAAGGTTTACATGGCCACCAAATTCTGTAGTAACCCAATGCGGCCTTGGGGTTACACCAAAAAGGGCTTGACAGGTTTTGGTATAGTTTTTAATGTCAAAAGGCGATGGTTGGAACATTGTATTTGCATCATTTTCTCCAACTGCAATTGGCATTACCATCTCAGTACATGTCTGCAACTCAGATAAGCCGTTGCGCCGTGGAAATTGAAATAAGAAATCGTCAGGAAAATATGGTATCTTTCAACAGAAAAAAAAAATATGCAAATGCTGTAAAGATAGCATGATTATTCTGAATACCTGCCAATCCCACCCACTCTTATTACTTGGTTGAAGATCAGATATATAATTGCATCCTCCGCTAGAAAAGCTAGAGTTGAGACCAGCAGCAATTTTGGAGAGAATATAAGTTCCATTTGGGACTCCATCGATGCCACTGCACACCTTACTCACTAGATAATCTGGTGGATTATCATACTGAGCGGAAGCCACGTATACTAATTCTAAGAAGTCTTTGAGCTCTTCTGACGAATTTAAAGGACTTAAAAATGCGTGAACAAAGAAAATACCAAAATAAGATCAATCAGTTTTTCATAAGTTTTGTTTTAAACTTGATTTGGACTGATTACCTGCAAGTAGTGAAAATATTGCTAAGGATCTGAAGACCATTTGCTTGGGCTGCAACTCTATCAATCTCAGACCAGGACTCTTTTATTGTATTGTAACAATTCTCGCTAGTATTCTGCATGACCCAACAATTGTCGCATAAACATTCGAACGAGTATAAAAAAATGGAATAAACTTATTTATGCAATATGATGTGATAATATTTAATTGGGTGATTTTAAAGTAAGTTAAAATATGAACAACCATATCACCTAATCATAGGATGTCTCTTGAAATTGTATGAATAAATTTGGATAATTTATTTGTACATAGTTTTACATCTAATTGATTTCCTATGAGTACTTTGTGAGTTTTTTGTGTAAAAATTTCATACCTTGAAATCCTTGGTGACGACAACATAGTAGCCATCTTGAGGCGTTATGTCGTCGAAGTAGAGAATTGGTGCTGACGATGCCAATGCTCCAATCACAACATGTGGATATTTCAGGCGTAGCCAAGATGCTAGCACTGGATTTTTTGAAGTAGAATAATCAAACCAGCGATTGATAATTCGTTATTGGATTGCCACAATGCAAGTAACAACTTTATTTTGGCAGAAATTAGTAGTTTAATTGACTTACTTCCGCCGTAAGATCCACCAAGAGCAATAACAGGACAATTTTCTGCTGACAGGTTCTTTTTAACGTCAATGATCACCTGTGCATAATCTGCCAAAGCTTGTGTTGAGCTGAAGAATCCAAGAGTGCTGGAATTTCGAAAAGCCTCATCTTCGGATCCAAATGGCATTGAGTCACCGTAATATCGATGCTGTATAGAATTTTCTTTATCAAATTATTACATGTATTTTTTCACCCATTGAGTTATAAGATGAAGCACATGCTTACCTCTATATAAAGCAGGAGACCTCTAAACCGCGAAGCAAGATCAACAATAAATGCAACATAAGGGATGTCTCCGGCAACTGGAGACTCCTCGCCTGTATAGACGAAGATGGGCGAGCTAGTATTTGCCCCACCCCAGTACTTGAAGTTGATAATGTACTTCTGGTTGAAGGTGGCATAACTCTCTGGTTGATAATTGAAATGATCCAGCGTTTGAGTGTAATTATATGCAATAAATTCTGCTGGGAGGTCTCCATAAGAATTCTCACTTGATGAAGATCCCTTTATTATATGAGATCTTAATGACCTAAGAATAGGATAGCTCGCAGTTACATCAACATGTAAAGCTGTCAACACAATTAGCGACAATGGAAAAACTTGAAAGAAGAACTTCAGTACCATTTTGAGCTGCTGAATTCAGGTTCTTCCTACTCTCCCATATATGGAGATCCTATAATATATATGTCGATTTTAGGCTCTTGATTACTTCGTCATCAATTCACAGAGTGATGGTTGACATTTTTGGAGCCAGAATCTCTGGAATATACTAGTTTTGATGGTCTTTACAAGGAATACAGCTGATATTATAAAAGTAATAAAATATACTTGTAGTTAATTTCTGTTACTCGAGAACATGTTATAGGAGGCCATTGCTCTGTCTCACATTGTTGCAATTTCGCTGGTTTTTGCTTTCATGCAGGGAAATATCACAGAAAGGAGCAAAAGCTAAGAGTTAAACAGCTCTGATGTTTTAAAATTATTTGTTCTTCTAGATTGGGTAACATCTAGCACAAATATATAATTTTATGACTGTTATCAGCCAGATGAACACAATTAGTCATAGCATATAACAATTAATAACATATCACATAACTTATTTCAGTTTTGTAGCTATTTGTAGAAGAATATTCTGATGAGATTCCACATTGTTTAGGTTATGGTAGGAATGTCAATAGAATTGGGCATTATTAATTTGTTTGCCGAGTTTGATCAAGTTAAGGTTTTTAGAGGTATTTTGTAAAAATATATTGAATCTATAAGCGTGAAGATCGAAACACATATTACACATTTTTGGTATCCAGGATCAAGTTCGGATATTAGCTAAGTATGTTGGGTCTATAAGTATGAAAATTGAAATTCATATTACACAAAACTAATTAGTTTGTGTTAAGATCCAATCGACCACATTTATGTATCACTCACTCATATTGCTTTTATTTAATATGAGAATTTTTAGTCTCCAACAGATTTCATTAGCTTTTATTTTTGTTTGAAACTTGTTATTTGGATCTTGTAACACCAATAGTCTTGCCCTTGTTGTTCTTTTCTTTTCTTTTCTGTATATTTCGCTAATGGACTAATGTTTGATGGTTGTGTTTGGTATTTTTGCCTGCATTTTGTTTTTACTTTTCCCTCTACATTTTTTTCGTCATTTTCTTTTTTCTGATGGTTGCTACATAATGGCTTTCGACTTTGGATGCATCTTCATGTCTCTTTGTGACTACACTGACTGCTATCAATATTTGATTATGGTCAAAACGCATATAGTTCACAGAGGATTTCTAGTTAATTTGAATATTGTATAATGAATTATTGTTTGATCATTCATAGGTTCCATTTGAATAGCTTCTAAAAGACTTCAAGCAAGTTCAAGGCTATAAATTTCATACCAATAGAAACGTATATTTGTGATTGTAAGTTTACAAGAAATTAAGAATTACTAATTTAGATGAAGGTTCTACTGTGTGAATTCTGGTGCCATATGAGGAGTTTCTTGATTAGTTTACAGAGAAACAAAGAAAAATTTATGGGAACAAAATTAATTTACGATGATAGAACAAATTATGACTGCCCAATGGCCAAGTCTTCGGTAAAACTGAACTCTGGGATTTTGCTTGATAAAATCTAGGTCAAACTACTATTTTCCATCAAAATTTAGGTGAAAGCACAATTTTTTATAATTATTAAAAATTTAAATATCTAATATTATTATTTAATAAAAACATTTTAAAAATTAAAAATTTATCATATTTTTATTTTTTAAATTTAAAAATTAACAAAGTCTATCAAACTAAAATTTAAAAAACTTACACTCTTCCGTAAGATTTTTTAAACAATTATTAATAATTGAAAACAATAGTTTTCTTTCTCTTCTAATTTCTCTTTTAATGATGATCTATTTTTTATTATCATCAGGTGTCATCTGAAGGATTTACCCAGGAAGTTGATAATGAAAATGAAACTGATGGTCCACCTGCGGCTACAACTTTCTTCACGCGTAGGCGATCGCTATTCATATTGAAATATCTAATTTATTTTCAAATTTAACATTACGTAAATGAAGTGTTTTGTCTTTTCATTTCTTATTGATCATATCGTTGATTAGTCTTTCAAAGTTCACTTTCAAAATGACATCAATTTTGGAAATTAATAATAGCAGATTTTCCATAGATGAGATTCCATGCATCTGCTTCAGTCTTACTCTTTTGTTTTATGGTCCAGGATTCTTCAAAGACTTTGAAGGTAGAAAATACGCAAAACTATAGGCCAAAAGAGAAGTCTATAGAATTAGCCACAAGTGTAAACAAGTGAGTCAATTTTGTGATTTCACTTTGATTAATGCAGACTGCAGACAACACATGCGTGTCAAGAAAAAAAGAAATTTAAAATTATCCTGCAAAATGAAGGGTTATGCAGACCATATCTCATAATTTTGATTCCTATTTGATGACTTCCTAGAATTTAACTTTTGATGTAAGTTTGAGGGCATGGAATGATGTAATGCATATTGAAAGTGAAGTCCATCGTACAGGTTCTGGCTCCAAATTTCTCTCTTTCTTTTTCTGATAAAATTACTTTCATCCATTACAAAAAAAAAAAAAAAAAAAAGAATAAAAGACTCATTAGATAAACTTATGTTGTGAATGTAACAGAAGAATTGAAGATGTCCACAAATTGAATTGGATTGCGGTATTTTAAAAGTTTTTCCAACTGTCTTTCCACATTATTATTAGGGGGCGTTTAGTTTAGGTAATGTTTTATTATCAAAATAGAAAGATTATCTTGAAGATAGATTATTATTGGGTATAGATTATTACTATATTTGATAAAATTTGATAAGTATAAATAATTATTATGTTTGGTTAAAGATAATAAAGTATTAATAGTAAAATATTTTACTTAAATGCCCTTGAATATAATTATTTTTATATATTTTTTATATTATTTATCATATTATTAAAAATATATTTATTTTTGTCTCAAAAAATTAATAAATACTAATATAATTATAATAAAATCAAGATTACCTTGGTAATCTGTAAATACTTAAGATAAAAGTGGTAATCAGATTACCACTTCTATTATCTGTCACGTCAATATTGGTAATAAAATATTACTGTAGTCTTTTATTACTAATAAACCAAATAAGAGAATAAAAAATAGATTACCAAGGTAATCTTTAAAACTCATAACCAAACGGCCCCTAAGGGTAAGTATCTTTTGAACCAAAATTATACAATATAAACACGACTGAACTTGCAAATAGTTAGGCATAGCTAAAATATGATCGAGTGAGTGAAAGTTTGAAAATACATCAAAATTACAAAATTCTACAATTTCTTAAAAGTCTTAAAGTTCTAATTTACTTTTTTTTTTTTCTTTTCTTGAATATCAAAAAGAAGTAAAAAATATACTACTTTAATAGTTGGGTCAACATTGCCATTAACTTTATGAATTCAATTATTAATATCCAAACTATCTCCATTCACGCTTATCTACAAGGTAGATAGATCAAAATCTAAACACTGTTTTCATCTGCTGCTTCCAAATTATTAATGATAATACAGTAAGAAAATTTAAGAAATTAAACTCAATCACAATGCTCCTTATTCACCGCACAAGTAAGCCAGATGGTGCATAGACAGATCAACCTAGTTGCTTGTCTTTTTGAAAAGTTTTGCATTGTACTCAGCAATCCAATATTCAATAATTTTGATCTCCTTCTCTCTCTGTGCAACCAGCCAGTCAGGATCACTTGAAGTAGCAGTAAGTATATCCAAGCAGTGAGCTCCTAAAAACCAGGAGAATTCACAGTCAAAATCAAAGGATTGAACAAATGGTGAGAAGGAAACATTTTACACCTAAAAATTATACCTTCATTGGTTTTGACAGCTACAACTGTATCAGATATGTTCTCCAAAACCCTGTAGTTTTAACAAAGATGAATTAGTTTGTGCAATAGAATGAACAAGATTATAAGCTGAACAGGAGGTTTGAGGCTTTTAGCTCTTTACCCTCCAGAACTATATGGGTCTCGCAGTCCATTGGAAAATATGATGTTGCTGGCAAAATTTCCAAGTACAGATTTTATATCCTGCATATGTGATACTGGGTATATGAGTTTCTTGTTTAGATGATTATTCATTGATTCTAAAAGGAGTGAAATTATAAACCCAACTAAAAATGTTGATAATGGTTTAAGGTAGAACGTTTACATGGCCACCAAATTCTGTAGTAACCCAATGCGGCCTTGGGGTTACACCAAAAAGGGCTTGACAGGTTTTGGTATAGTTTTTAATGTCAAAAGGCGATGATTGGAACATTGTATTTGTATCATTTTCTCCAACTGCAATTGGCATTACCATCTCAGTACATGTCTGCAACTCAGATAAGCCGTTGCGCCGTGGAAATTGAAATAAGAAATCGTCAGGAAAATATGGTATCTTTCAACAGAAAAAAAAAAAAGATGCAAATGCTGTGAAGATAGCATGATTATTCTGAATACCTGCCAATCCCACCCACTCTTATTACTTGGTTGAAGATCAGATATATAATTGCATCCTCCGCTAGAAAAGCTAGAGTTGAGACCAGCAGCAATTTTGGAGAGAATATAAGTTCCATTTGGGACTCCATCGATGCCACTGCACACCTTACTCACTAGATAATCTGGTGGATTATCATACTGAGCGGAAACCATGTATACTAATTCTAAGACGTCTTTGAGCTCTTCTGACGAATTTAAAGGACTTAAAAATGCGTGAACAAAGAAAATACCAAAATAAGATCAATCAAATTTTCATAAGTTTTGTTTTAAACTTGATTTGGACTGATTACCTGCAAGTAGTGAAAATATTGCTAAGGATCTGAAGACCATTTGCTTGGGCTGCAACTCTATCAATCTCAGACCAGGACTCTTTTATTGTATCGTAACAATTCTCGCTTGTATTCTGCATGACCCAACAATTGTCGCATAAACATTTGTACGAGTATAAATAAATGGAATAAACTTATTTATATAATATGATGTGATAATATTTAATTGAGTGATTTTAAAGTAAATTAAATTATGAACAACCATACCACCTAATCATAGAATGTTTCTTCAAATTGTATGAATAAATTTGGGTAATTTATTTGTACATAATTTTACATCTAATTGATTTCCTTCGAGCATTTTGTGAGTTTTTTTATATAAAAATTTCATACCTTGAAATCCTTGGTGACGACAACATAGTAACCATCTTGAGGCGTTATGTCGTCGAAGTAGAGAATTGGTGCTGACGATGCCAATGATCCAATCACAACATGTGGATATTTCAGGCGTAGCCAAGATGCTAGCACTGGATTTTTTGAAGTAGAATAATCAAACCAGCGATTAATAATTCGTTATTGGATTGCCACAATCAAGTAACAACTTTATTTTTGCAGAAATTAGTAGTTTAATTGACTTACTTCCGCCGTAAGATCCCCCAAGAGCAATAACAGGACAATTTTCTGCTGACAGGTTCTTTTTAACGTCAATGATCACCTGCGCATAATCAGCCAAAGCTTGTGTTGAGCTGAAGAATCCAAGAGTGCTGGAATTTCGAAAAGCCTCATCTTCGGATCCAAATGGCATTGAGTCACCGTAATATCGATGCTGTATAGAATTTTCTTTATCAAATTATTACATGTATTTTGTCACCCATTGAGTTATAAGATGAAGCACATGCTTACCTCTATATAAAGCAGGAGACCTTTAAACCGCGAAGCAAGATCAACAATAAATCCAACATAAGGGATGTCTCCGGCAACTGGAGACTCCTCGCCTGTATAGACGAAGATGGGCGAGCTAGCATTTGCCCCACCCCAGTACTTGAAGTTGATAATGTACTTCTGGTTGAAGGTGGCATAACTCTCTGGTTGATAATTGAAATGATCCAGCGTTTGAGTGTAATTATATGCAATAAATTCTGCTGGGAGGTCTCCATAAGAATTCTCACTTGATGAAGATCCCTTTATTATATGAGATCTTAATGACCTAAGAATAGGATAGCTCGCAGTTACATCAACATGTAATGCTGTCAACACAATTAGCGACAATGGAAAAACTTGAAAGAAGAACTTCAGTACCATTTTGAGCTGCTGAATTCAGGTTCTTCCTACTCTCCTATATATGGAGATCCTATACTATATATGTCGATTTTAGGCTCTCGATTACTTCGTCATCAATTCACAGAGTGATGGTTGACATTTTTGGAGCCAGAATCTCTGGAATATAATAGTTTTGATGGTCTTTACAAGGAATGCAGCTCATATTATAAAAGGAATAAAATATACTTGTAGTTAATTTCTATTACTCGAGAACATGTTATATGAGGCCATTGCTCTGTCTCACATTGTTGCAATTTCGCTGGTTTTTGCTTTCACACAGGGAAATATCACAGAAAGGAGCAAAAGCTAAGAGTTAAACAGCTCTGATGTTTTAAAATTATTTGTTCTTCTAGATTGGGTAACATCTAGCACAAATATATAATTTTATAACTGTTATCAGCCAGATGAACACAATTAATCATAGCATATAACAATTAATAACATATCACATAACTTATTTCAGTTTTGTAGCTATTTGTAGAAGAATATTCTGATGAGATTCCACATTGTTTAGGTTATGGTAGGAATGTCAATAGAATTGGGCATTATTAGTTTGTTTGCCGAGTTTGATCAAGTTAAGGTTTTTAGAAGTATTTTGTAAAAACATATTGAATCTATAAGTGTGAAGATCAAAATCCATATTATATATTTTTGGTATCCATGATCAAGTTGGGATATTAGGCAAGTATATTAGGTCTATAAACATAAAAATCGAAACTTATATTACACAAAACTAATTAGTTTGTGTTAAGATTCAATCGATCACATTTATAAATCACTCATTTATATTGCTTTTATTTAATATGAGACTTTTTAGTCTTCAACAGATTTCGTTAGTTTTTATTTTTGTTTGAAACACCAGTAGTTATTTGAATCTTGTAACACCGGTAGTCTCGCCCTTGTTGTTTTTTTTTTTTCTGTTATGTATATTTAGTTAATGGACTAATGTTTGATGGTTGTCTTTGGTATTTTTGCCTGCATTTTGTTTTTACTTTTCCCTCTACATTTTTTTCGTCATTTTCTTTTTCTGATGGTGGCTACATAATGGCTTTCCGACTTTGGATGCATCTTCATGGCTCTTTGTGACTACACTGTCTACTGTCACTATTTGATTATGGTCAAAACGCATATAGTTCACAGAGGATTTCTAGTTAATTTGAATGTTGTATGATGAATTATTGTTTGATCATTCACAGGTTCCATTTGAATAGCTTCTAAAAGACTTCAAGCAAGTTCAAGGCTATAAATTTCATACCAATAGAAACGTATATTTGTGATTGTAAGTTTACAAAAAATTGAGAATTACTAGTTTAGATGAAGGTTCAACGGTGTGAATTCTGGTGCTATATGAGGAGTTTCTTGATTAGTTTACAGAGAAACAAAGAGACCCCCACCCAGAATCTAAATTCTAAGTAACAGTTGGTATATTGCCAGATTGCCAGCAACTCATATCTCAACTTGGAAAATAGTGAAATCATATATTATATTTCTTCAAAATTTACATGCAGGTTGGTGTTTTCTTTGGCAGTGATGGAATATTGCCGTTTCATTATACAGTTTGCCACTTCTTCTTTTGTGGGAGTATCTTTGAGTAACAGGGAAAAAATCTTTGAATAATACTACAAAATTTCAACAGATACATTTGTGTTGGCTTCAGTATTCAGGCAGTCATATCACAATCATCTAATCCTCATCCAAAATTTTTATCCTTTTTCCATTTAGTAGTTCACAAAAAACTGCCTAACAAATTAATAAAATTACGCATATCCATTTTTTATACATAAATAAATATATATTTAATATGTGTTATCAAATAATAAGGTGATTTTGAATTAGAAATAAAAATAGTATCAAATCATATGATGACATATCATATATATATTTATTTATATATTCAAAAATAAATACGCATAACATTACTCATAATTATTTAAAAACTCTTCTTTAAATCAGCCTCAAAAGAGTTTCTAATTTTTAGTAGCCTTCCTCTATATTTTTTCAACTTAGGCCTCAATTGTTTATTCAATTTTTTTGCCTCTAATGCCTTCAATGTAAAGCAGCTTAATACCCAGAAACCTTTATTCCTCCCAACTGTTATCCAACCCAAAAGTTTTCTTGCTGGTCTCTCATCTATCTAGAATTAACTTTAAGTTTTGAGTATTATCTCATTCCTCTCAGCCTTTAGTCGTAAATATTTTCAGGGCTCTTTCACGACAATCATTTCCAAAAATAGAGATGAGTAGACTACTAAACAATCCTAGAAATTGCATTATTTAAGTGGTTAAAAGTGTAAAGTTCAACGATTAATACAGACGGAAATAACAAACGAAGCATTAAGCAGTACACTTGATATATTTTAATAACATTTTTGCTGAACCAAACTGGAGCTCTCAACATAATCAATATTCTTGTTTGTTTTTCCAGTTGATTTTGAACCAAACTCTGAGCAGCTCTAACCAATATTCCTTATGTTTTACCCAAGGGCCAAACAACCATTGCAGATGCTATTGTGAACAATTTAGCATTTGTCAACATTACAGTTACATGCCAAGAACCAACAACTTCGTTGTCTACTTCACGCATCTTAGAGAGCACATTAACAGTGTACAGAATGATCTCTGATATTATAATAATTTCACAGGACAAATTCGAATCAACAAAACTGGAACTGTCAAGAACTTGCTGTTTTAAATACAATAGCACTTTGGTTATATATGCTTCTTCTTTAAACTATGATACAAAATTAATAATAAATAACTTATATTGTAAAAAAGAATGATAGATAGCCGCATACTAGGCATATACAACTAAAGAGGAAAAAAAAAGTGAAAGAGAAACTGCGAGCCAGAATTTTAAAAGAGAAAAAAAAAAAAAAAGGAAAGAAACACAGCCAAACTCATCCACCCAAAAAGAGTCACACACAAACACTCATCATTAACTCAACTAGCAGCAGTTGTACACAAAATACAGCGCATACGAGGAGGCCCCGATTGGGTATCCTCATCATCATCCTCATCCTCAACACCATTATCAAACTCATATTCTGAAAATGGTTCTCGGTGAGTGGCTCCTGTATCTCTCTTGGCACTAACAGTATGCATGGAATCCATGAGACAGTCCATGTGGTAAGCATGACAACAAAAGAACACAATGACAGAAACATTCTGAATAGAGAATGGATCAAAACACATGCAGCATCTAGCACCACCCCTAGTTTTTGACTTGACCTCCATGGTTCGAACACTTGATGTTTTTCCAATAGCCTGAGAAGCCCTACTGGCATCTCTTTTGGACCATGCATCATCTTCTTCATTAGTCAAATAGATTGCGCGTCTTGCCTCTTTGTAGTATTTAACTAAGAGATTTACAATATCAGCCTGTACGTTTTGGCATGACACCAAAATGTCAAAAGCATTGTGTTAACCACTAACCAATAAACTTGAACTGAAAAGAAAATTGTTTATACTCTAACAAGCCACCTCATGTAGATGGCTGAATTTAGTCATTGGAAATATGCTATTTTTCTTTTTTAAGGAAACAAAAGATTTGTAGTACCCGAGGAGATAAAAAAGTAACCCAGTGGATTCCATCACATGTGCATTCAAACACAAACACTTGGACATTTAAAACGCAAAAACATTAATATTTAGTTCATAGAAAGCTGGGATTTGAACACAATACTCTATTGTCAGCCCCTGACTTTGATACTGATACCATATTAAGTAAATAACATTTGAAAAACTTAAACTGATAAGAAAATATTCAACAATAATAATTAGACTAACAATTTTAGTGCAAGTTTTAATCCCAAAAAAAAACAAAAGTTGCTTAGAATACCTTCAGAATGTCATTGCACCCATGTCTAAGAGATGTTTCGGTCCTGTAATCAGTGACAATTTTAACTAGACAATCCCTTAGCCTGAAATTAACACACATAGGGAGAAATTAATATAAATATAAAAGTATATCAAGATTCTACATGTTGCAGAAAAAAGAGTACGGTTGAGATGTTGCTACATTAGGGAATTGACATCAAGAATTTTGTAGTATAGTTCTTTTTTGTGAATATAGTTCTTGTGAACCAGAGAAATAGTGGGTGAGCAAGATACAAGTTTAGAAACTTGTGAATATAGTTCTTTTTTTGTTTCTTCTTTTGGTTGGAGAACTGATTCATAATTTTGTGTACAGTGGTTTTTTTTTTTTCAAATTCAGTTCCACTTTAAACTTACTACCTGTCAGAAACCTGTTACTAAGCTCCCATTTTTCAGGCCACCAGTTGACTGGAAGGCAATTTCTAGATATGGATACCTAATAACTAAATCTCAATCTACCAGAATGGAGAATTAGGTATCTTCATCCAAATTTTCACAACAATAACATCATTGGACTCAGGAACTCCAGCATCAGGTAGAATATGCAGATATGTGAAAAGAACTAATTAAGCATTATATAGTTAAAACTAACCGAGGTATCTCCAAACCATTAGGGACCATAGTTACTATATAGAGAGGATCAAGATTGCCAACTGTGTGTTCTAACAACATACCAACCTGTCAAATGAAAAAAGCATGCTTAGATAAACTTGCAAAATGACTCACAAAACTATTTACTACCATTCATGGAGTATGTACTGTCATTTTTTACACATCAAGAATTTTGGTAGTATACCATTTCAGGTTTATGAAGGCATTGCTTAATCAGTTCTTCCCAAAGTTCATCATCATGCTGCATGTTTACAAATTCTACAGCCTGCACAAAATCAGAGCATTTTTATTATCATCTCCAATCATCACATTACCACATGACAGAGCAGATTCAAAGCAATAACTGAAAGATATCTGTTAAATGGAAAAACCCTCTCAACAAAAGATATAAAATACCTCTTCTATGTCCCCTAATTTATTAATGATGACAGCAAGAGCCTGTTTTGAATTCCCCATTCTTCCAAGAATGAAAACTTGTTCCCTTAAAAGATCTCTTCTGACACAAATATCATATGCCTGATATAAAATAATACAGGTTAATTTATAAAAAAATCAATCAATTGATAATTTATTAACTATTCTGACCTTCTCGAGTGTGTAATGTTGACTACTACGGAGAAAGGGGAGTAGCATCTTTGGATCATAATCTGCATAAAGTTCTACCTATCACAGTGAATAAAGGATGCAATAATTAGATAATAGTCACAACTACAAAAAACACAGAGTCTAATGATAACTACATTTTTCAACATTAAGCATAAATATCAGCTCCACAAGTAACTATATTTTAGGTTTCATTTATAATAAATATCAGTTCTCCATGGAATCATTTATAATAAATATCATTTCTCCAGGGAAAGTCTTATCATAAAATATGGCATATTAAATGCAACCAAAGAGGGAACAATTCTGAGTTCTCATGAACTAATTTAATAAAGGTAATAAAAACCCACAAAGGGGTACTGATATCCAAAGTTTGAAGTATCGCCTTCCAGTCAAAATCACTTATTACTCATGATTTCCCATAACAACTCACAACTTCACAAAGAAAAACTTAGTTAAAGAGGGACATACCCCAGATTTATACAATTATGGGCTATCCATCATTTTCAATTCAGTATGCATTTAGAATGTGGAATTGGAATAATTATTTTGGATTGAATTTAACAGTGGGGACTGGATTGTTTTATAAATAGTAACATTCATGGAATGAAGTAGAAGATCAGAAAGGATGACAAGTGATATGTAAACTCCAATTCCAGTATAAGGTTATCAATACTTAAACCTGAGCTTATAAATCTCATTCATAAGAATCCAGGTACATTTGTTTGTTCACCTCATAATTGGCCCTGGCTTGATAAGATACAAAAGATTTGACATTCTTGTCAACTAATAGTGGGGCCAACTATGAAAATGAATGAAATCTAAATAATGATATCAGAGATACGTATCTAGAAGATATTGAGAGTTATGGAGGAAATCTATAACAAATACAAGATAATAACAAAAAAATTTAGTGCAGCCCTTCAGTACCTGCATATCATGAAAATCCTTTCCTGCATGTGGATTTACTTCAAACAATGAATGCAAATATAAATACAAGAAATATCTTGAATCACACATGTTGATGGCATCCAAAAGCTGTGCAATAACTTCAGATGGAGCAATCACATTCTTGTTCTGGATCAATAATGGAACAGCACGCTTGCAATCTAACAGCACCAATTGCACAACCTGAAGAAACAAATAAAAAGAACATATTAGATGGTAACCAATATACAAGGATGAAAAATGCAACAACCCCATACTACCAGCTCAAAAATGTAAATCAATTCCCTTTATTATTTGTCACAGATATTTGGTAACAAGATACTTCCGTATGGCAATAATGAATGATTGTTTTTGAAATTCAAAACTGGTTTCTTAAGACATAGACATGTAGTGAAGAATTTCTTAAAAGTGACTTCTATTTATCAAATGACGTCACAAGATCTAAACACAACTAAACAAGGAACTTTGAGAAAGCAAAATAGCTTAAGGGATCTTTCACACCCCAGCATCACCATACCTTTTCACGGAGGGCATCTTGTAAGTTATGCTTTTCAATGAAGTCAAAAATGTCTGGCTTCATAAGCTGAAAAATAACAACCAGCAAAATTAATCAAACAGAGGCAATTTATGTCAAAGTGCAAAACAGAAGCAACATCAGAGTTTTCAGAAGCATTACATAAATGGTAAACTGAAGTTTCTTGAGTAAATAATAACATTTAATTCCCAACCAAGAGGTCTAGGAACCCTCTATCTCACGAGTTTCTAACTACAAAGGTTGTAATATTCGGTAGGAGTCCCCAGTTTAGAAGGGCATGAGCTCACAAGGGAGGTTTGGAAATTTTGGAGTATCAAAGAAACGGAAAAAGACATAAATCTTAAAATAACATTTCCCACAGGTAGTTGAATTTCTGCACAGTGAATGTGCATCAGAAAACTTACATCAGCTTTGAGTGAAAAAGCTTGTTCATATTGCCCATTAATCACATACAACTCTGTCAATGCCTGAACAAAACAGGACAATATGTTTTAAGAACATAGCAATTTATAAGTTTAAAGTTCATATGAGGCATACATATACAGAGACTCCTGACCAACCTCTTTGAGTTCATCAGTCATGGATGAAGTATTTAGCTGAGGTTCTATGGCAGATATAACAGGCAGTGCTGAGTAAACCACAGTTGGCCAAGTTTTAACAGTTGACAAAAGATCCTTATGAAAAGATGGATTTGTTGCCAGAGCTACAAGGGCAACCTGCAGCATAAAAGACATAAAGATGCCTTGATCCCAATCCGGCACAAGAGAAGAAGTATGTATTATATCTTAATGAATTTTGTCATGCAAACCTCATAAGCGGTATCACGCAATCTTGGATTTTCTGTAGGCATGTATGGAACCAACACAGGGAGCTGGCGGAGATGCGCAAAATGGAAGACCCATCTGAAAAAGCAACCCACTCCTAGTATTAGCAAAGAATATACAGACGAGTTATTAAAAAACTGCCTCCTAATACCTTTCCCAAGCTGAAGCAGATCCACGCAATAATTTGGGACACAAGGATGCAGCTTCAGCATATTTCCGCTCCACAATCAAATGATCAAGATAGGTAGATCCCACCTACAAATATAACAACTAAAATTTTATGACTATGCCATGACATATGCAATATTAACATAAAAACTTAACAGCAGAATCGCATATAGGGAAAAGGAACTAAAATTACAACTATGCTATGAAATATACTTGGATTGTTTAATGTTCATAACAGAAAGTAAATTGAAATGAAAATAATTAAAAAGTACCTCATCAAGGAGTTCACTTCGTCCCTGACCCGCTTCAACTGCAGCTAAAGCTTTTTCATGCCACCCATGCTGAAGAAGCCAAGCAATATGATCTTCAGCATCCCTAACAATAGTGAATGCATTAGTTTCTCAAGTCTAACAGACTATCAAAGTCAATGTAGACTGTATAAGAGAAAAATCATAATGCAGAACATTTATGCGTTAAAAGTTTCAAGATTTCCAAACTTCTGAAAATTCATATTAGAAAGGATCAAATGATTTCACCTTTTGTTGCCGGGAGGGGGGAAGAAAGAGAGAGCATTTGAAGTACATGATAGCCAGACTTTTACAATGGCCCAAAATAATTTATATTAAGAAGTACTAACAAGATTATTAATCAATATATTTGTAATTACTTTCTACATCTGAAAATTAATTTCTAAGTGTTAAATTCAATTTTACATATCCATTAATAAATATCTAGATAGGACATGAGATGCAAGTGATTAATTCAAGGAGATATATGATCAAACTTGAAAGCTGAGGAAATTTTTCACTTCAAGAATATAAATACTAAACTTGCTGTTTTCCGTTCAAATGAAAGATTCAACAGAAACAAGCATGGTTAAAAGCAAGACTAGGATAGACCTGATTAATAACAACAGTAGCGCAAGGTGGCAAGAACCATCATAATGTTAACAAGCTTTAACAACAATAATTTCACTTATAACATATGAACTGAGAGTTAATTTGCTGAGGAGTTGACTTGATTGGGTGCAGATACATCAGTGAAAATAATAAGATGCGAAAAACTTATTTCACCACACTAGGAAAAGTAACAAATTTGTTACAGTCAAACAGAATAATATAATTAATTGTTGTTAAATCATTGAGAGAATTGCAAGATAAAAGCACCACAACTACACTCAAGCCAAATATCATGTGTACTCCAAACATTACACTCAAGACAAGTATCATGCGTACTCCAAACATAATTTTTTAATCAAAAACATCTCTGTATGAATCCAAAATTAAATAATAATAAATACTTACCTGGGTTTTGCAATGACTACATCCTTTGGGGATACAATGTAGTACAAAGGTTCATCACCAGCAGCCCACTGACCACCAGCATAACTGCTACCTAATTCAAGTCAAAAACTATCATGGCCACTTGATGTAAATTATCTGCAATATGAACACTATAAACATCAAAAATGAAATTAACCTGAGAAAGGAGCATGAGCAAGGGAATAGTCTTTTGCCTTGTAATGCTCAAAGCCATGTACTGGAAGAGCATCTGTTGCAAGTTCATCATTATTCCATGTTACTATGCGTACTTCTGGTCTCTGTGCATTCCCCTGCTCAAAATCAACTGACAAATTTTAACAAGAGAGCTGAATGCACATTATGATTTTTACAACAAAAATCATCATATAAGGAGATATATAGAACGGTCAAAAAAGCAAATAAAAACTGTCAACCATACCATTTTGGTAAGAAAAAGAAATGGCTCACAAGGCTGTCAATAATTCCCCGCTATCAAGAAAAAACAGTGAACAACAAAACAGAATGGTACATAAAAATGAATAATTGAACAAAGAGTCAAATGATTAAACATAAAATCAAAATCCTCCTTCATGAAATATTAAAAATAAAATCAAGCTGCTTTGGAAAAACTGTAAGATGTTTAGATTGCTGTTTTGGAAAGAAAACAATAAAATAAAAGAGAATGTATTTATGCATTTCCTATTCAGACAGAGGGAAGAAAAGAAAAAGTGGTACTAGATATTACCTAGGCCTACATAAACTATCACTAGATTTGTCTTCATAAAAAACATGAATGTCTTCAGAATCCTCACATTCAAATTGCTCATAGTTTAAAAATAGTAATCATAGTAGAAAAATCAATATTACAAACAAATGTAGCAAAATTCCAGTTATAACACCACCACAAGCCAAAAATTTGATCAACTTTTAAATAGATAAAAAATTAACTTCAGATCTAACAGCTCAATGTCAAAAAGGAAATAACCACCTCTTACAGCATGTGATGTTAAAAATACCTGCCGTGAAGGAATGGGGCTACTAAATTCCTTCTCTCCCTCTTCCTCCCCATGAATATAAGCTAAAACAACCAATGAATCACCAAATGGAGCAATTCCTGAAATATAATAGCTTGTTTGAAACGATGCCACTATATCAACCTGGTTCATTCTAGACATTGGAGCATGCCTATAGGTCCCATTGGCTCCCTTATTCTGATTTGTTCTTATCGATGCAATTTTGATGGATGTGCCCCAGCCAATGACCAAGAGACTATCATCCTGATGTGATTCAAAGATGGTAAGCAATGGGATAATTTCTTCAAGAAACAGGAAAAAAATGCATAGATGCTTCCACTGATTTGGGAGAGCGTTACAAAACTTTTAGACAAGAAGAAAAAATTTTAAAAAGGGATTTGTCACAGCCGTTCTGATAAACTCTGAAAGCACACAAAAACTATAAAGATAACTGCTCACACATGCAAGATATAGTGTTTTTTTTTTTTTTTAAGTTAGCAAAACAATTATTGAAGCACACAAAAACTATAAAGATAACTGCTCGCACATGCAAGATATAGTGTTTTTTTTTTTTTTTAAGTTAGCAAAACAATTATTGCAGCTTTCCAGAACACCCAAGATGGTTCACTAAACCTTCACTAACCTGCCAAACTAAATGAGGAAGCAAGATGTCAGGATGTGGGCTTCTTCGTGGCCTTTCAATAAATGTGATACGCTGATCATTAGCAACATCATAAACTTTTACGCCTGCATCATTAGCCCAAGCAATGAGGCTTGTTCTCCACTTCACTGCATGTATTGGGCCTTCACCAGAATGCAGAACCTAGAGACAAAATATTTTGAAGCACTCAAGGACCTAAAATTTAATTGACAATTTTGCATAAACTATAAGTGGACTAGACATGTACAAACCTGGTCCCGGTAGCCTAGCCATTTTTTTGAATTAAAATATAAATGGCCTGCCAAACCCCCACCTACAAATCTTCTAGATGTTTTTCTCGCATAATCTGGGTCCAATGAAATAGCCTTCATTGGACGATGATACTCGAACTTCATTTTTTCATCAGTGAAAAGGCTGTTTATGACAACAGACCCATCATCTGAACAACTTCCTATATATTCACCTTCTATATCAAAGCTAAGATCATTGACCACGGCACTATGAGCAGAAAATTCTTTAACCTGTAAAAAAGAAATTGAAGTACAGATAACAAAATGAAAGCCAGTGATTTGTATGTAAGAGATTAGTCCGCGAAGACAGCCATCTATAAGCCTTGATGTAGCTGAAAAGCAGAGATAAAACTTCCTGTGTGCCAAAGTTATTTAAATACCTAAAACCAGACTTTGGAGCCTTACCTAGCTAGAAAAGTGCGATTAACACAACCCAATAGTTCAAGTTTGAGCCACAAAAACTAAAATCAACTTCAGATGACAAACAGACAACATGATTTTAGAGACAATAATTTCGAATTTCAAATAAAACATATATTTGTCGGTAACATCAGCATCAAAGTGAGTGGTCAGTCAATTGGTAAAGGAACTAAAAGATTAACATTCTCAGCCCCTTCTCAAATTGACAATTGAATATTATCATACAATCACATACTAACTAGCACTACCAACTTATTTGGATAAGCAGGAAGAGTCAGTTTTTAATTTAATATAGACAAACGCGCCTAGAAAGAAAACACAAACTTGACTTGGAAACCATTGCTTCCTATCTTTTATCCCATGATTCAGTAAGTTTAAAACTGCAAATAGAAGTGACATGAATATTAAATCAACATTTTCTGCATTTGCTCCTTGCATTAACCAAATGAAATTGACCTTCCTCATTCAGATGCTAAAACTTCCAGTAATTGATTAATGCCAGCAAGAGATTCCAGCAAGGTTCAAGACTAAACATTAACAACAACATTGCAAGCAAAACAACTTAGATAAGTACAAACCATTCGTTGGTCTACAACTTGTAATTTAATATACCATTTTTATACTAGACATATCAACTTTTATGCTAAAAGCAAACAACATCAAATCACTAAGCTCAATCAATATGCTCATACAAGCAATTAAATTTCAAGAGAACTCGAATAAAAAAGAAACATAACGAACGAACTAGAGTCAAATTCAGACGCAATTAAGGAGCACAAACAAAATTTAAAACATATCTGAAAGTATCCACTAACCTGATTCCCCAAGAAATCGAGAATATGAACCGTGCCAGCATGAGTACCCAGCGCGATCATCCGCTCAGCAATAGCAATACACGAAGCAGCATCGTTTGGTATAAGCGAAGGGATGCTACCTCCCATCCTCTGATACTTGAGCCTCGGCTCTTCCTCTTCTTCTTCATCTTCCTCCTCCTCTTCTTCTTCTCTCTCGTCGTCGCCTTCGACGCCGTTCTCCGACGGAATCGGAGCCATTTGTAAGGTTACTTTCGTCAGGTTTATGCCGTTTGGATTTAAGAAAGGATATGGAGAGAATTATTTAGAAGAGATCTGTTTTGTTTTGTTTTGTTTTTTTTTTTAATCTTTTCCAATTTCTATATACAGTGGTTGATTATTAATTTGCTAGACGACAAGAAACTTGTGACGAATGATGCCGCCACCTGTTCTGTTTTTCTTTTTCCTCCTGTTTGGGACTTTCGCTCTACTTAGCTCCCCTTGTACCGTAATGGAACGTGAAACGACGTCGATGTGTTCGTCGGTCACTTTGATTCATTGCATTTATTTTTTGTTTTCCTCTGTTTAATGATGTACAAAAATTAAAGAAACGAAAATATTTCTCTAAAATACCATGTAGAACCAAACACTTTATTGTCACATACCATGAAATAAATCATATGGTTGCAATGATGTTAAAGCATTAAGGCTTCATAGATGGTAGCCAATGTATTGGTGACTTTGATGATCAATATGCCACTGAGATATTTTCACTCTATGCAAGTTTTCATTTGTTGCTTTATGAGATGGTTTATGATATAGCACATACACTTGTGATATATGTAAAATGGTCTTGATTAACTTAGTAACAAGGGCAATAGCTTTTATCGCTTCAAAGGATACAAGCAAAATGAGACACAAGTAGTTTATGGTGCTAAAGTGGCAAGGGAGCTTGTTTTTTATATGTTGTATTGATTGGAGTCAAGATTAGGTCTAAGATTGAAAGATAAGAAATAGATCACCCATTATTCATTATACATGTATGAGAAGTCAACCGTGAGATTTGATATTTGACCCCTCTAAAGGCGAGTAAATGTAGAATTCAAGTTAGATAATTACGTAGAAATTATATTAAAATGTATAATGTGGAAATATAACATAGACTTTTTCATATGAAAAATGTTACTCCACTATAACATATAATTCATGTTACATGTACGTAGCAATTATCGATTAAGATAAAAGAATGAATTTTTGTTTCTTTATTATGTGAACCCATTGAGTCTAATATTAGACCAAATCAATGCGTTGTGTAACTTTTAACTATGTCATAAGGTGATGAACTAATGTTTAGTTACTTTGACATATTACCTACAATTATGAATGATTCAACCTTATATGACATCATTGGAAAAGTTGTTAACTTTTAACGAAATGACATGGGTGCAAAAAGATGATCATCTAATACATTGAGACTCTATATTCTCTTTCAAAAAATCAAGTTGTATTAAATGATATGCAATATGAGTATCTTGCTAAACCCTAAAGTTCAGTATTGTTACTCTTCAAAACGAATTAAATGATACTTGAACATATTTGATTAGATGAATCTAGAGCATTCTAAGGTATTTTATTTTATTTTTTGAAGGTTGATGTCTCTAAGTCATCGAGAACACTAACATCAGTCTCTATTCATATGAAGATAGAGAGAAACCTTTGTGTTGTATATAATGTAAAACCTAATTGATTGAAATTATTAAAGTTTTTTTAAACCTTTGATGTTTAAGGTAATTAATTTAATATCCCACGTTTATCCAATAACACTATATTGCTCTCACAATTATTTAGGATATTATGCAATAATTTTTCTTTCCAATTCTGTAGACTCAAAATCAAAAGAAGCCCGTCGTTCGTTCGAAAAAGAATGATGAGAAAGACTTTGAAATATATAATGAATCTTTAAAGTGGAAGGTTGATTTATTGGCAATATTTGGATTTTGGTGATAATTTGAAGAGTTTGAGGTTGATTTTTGAAAACATTGGAGAATAGGAAAAAGATTCAGTTTATATGTGTATGGTAATTAACTTTTTACAGTTCAATTATTTTTGAAATTTTGGAAAAATTGTTTCTTTATCAGTCCGGATTAACTCATTGACGTTAATTTTATATCGCCTACTACAATGGTCTCTAACGGAAGTCAGCTCGAACTGCACAGAGAATTGAAGATACAAAGCCAGTGAGCCACGCAAATAGAAACTAATAGTAAGGGAAAAGAACTATATCCACCCAAATTTTGGCCCAATCTCAAATCACACCCACGGGAGATAAAAAACTCAAACTTCCACTCATGACCAAACTATCATTCAAATTTTTAGTTAAAGATAAGGTTAAAATCATTATTTTACCTGTAAACTTTAAAACTTCAAAATTTTTATCATTTTCCCCTTTTAGGTTTTAAAAACTAATATTTTAACCCCTCCCCAAAGTTTGAAAAATTTAGATTTTATCCCTAGAGTTTATTTCCTTCTCCGACCAACACCGACGACTGATTCTTTCCACCGATCTCTCTTCTCTAATTACAAAAGAAGAACCTTCATCTCTCAGATCTAGACAACAAAGCATCGTCTAGATTTAGAAGAACAAACAAAGGACTATGTTCATCATCCTTTGTCGTCGTGTTTGGACGACGAGACGAGCGACAAAGGACAATGAAGTGTTGTCCTTTGTCATCTGTGTTGTGTGACGAAGAGAAAGATCTCTTTGTCGCACTACCGTCACAGCACCAGAAAAGTGAGGAGGCTAGAGACGATGTTAGAGATGATGTTGAAAGATGAAGTTGAAGAGTAAGGGTAAAACTACTATTTTTGAAAGTTATGGAGGGCCGCTAAGCTTTGAAAAATATGAAAACCCTACGTTTAGGGGTTAAAAATGTTACTTTTCAAAATTTAAAAACTTTAGGTAAAGGTAAAATGTTAGTTTCTAAAACCTGGGAAGGGGGAAGTAATAAACTTTATAACTTTTTATAAAAATAGTAAAATAACTATTTTACTCCTCTCTTTAACAGAAAATTAACAGAAGTTTGATCATGGGTGGGAGTTTGGGCTTTTCATCTCTCGTGGTGTGGGTTGACATTGGGCTAAACTTTGGGGGAAATAGTACTTTTCCCTGATAGTAATCATTTCCTGCCGAACCAACAGAGCCTAACAGTTACCCACCGTCGCTGTTCCTCGGAAACTAATCACTTCTAAAATTACAATCAGATCTCAAATCAAATGGCCTACAGTAACAAGCTGTTATTCACGGACTTGGAGTTGAGATGCAGCCGAATCTATTCCCATTCGGCACCTTATCGGGGAATCCTTTTCTACTTAATGAAGATTTGAGGGAGGGAGGAGGTTTCCAGAGCTGGAGCGTCTTTTTCTTCTTGCTATTCCGAGGAGGCGGAACGGATTTGTCCAAGGTTGGTGAGAAGATTCTCAGTCTGTACGTTCTGCTAGATCCATGGCACTATTGCCTTCCTCTTCTAGTCGGCCCGAGGTAATTATATTTTTTTTTACAATTCTGTTAAATGCAGTTAACTTAATTGAATTAGGATTTCAAACTGCATTTGTTAATTAAAGTATGGAAGAACAGTCTTGGTTTTAGTTTACTTGAACTCATCTTTTTATTGAAATTATGAGGTTCTGGATTTTGTGGAAATTGAGTTGATGGTTGGTTAGAACAAAAACAGACTTTGTTATAGAAATCAATGCCTCATTGCTGAGATCAGGACAATCCTGTTCTTACTCTGGATACTCTTATAAGTATCAAGGAATGTTGAAGTGATTAATTCTGGAAAACTACAGAGCATTGATCACTGAGAGGCCTAGTAACATTAAAGATATTGCACTGCTGATTTTTAAATTTAGCATTACTAGACGGAAGTACTTAGTAAATCCCAGTTTAAATTTTGTAGCTACATACCAGTAACTTGGATATTTTTAAGTTTGCTTAAGCATTGCTTTTGTAGAAGCCATATTTATTGAGCATTCTTGGAAGCAAGTTTATCTATAACTTTAAAGCGGGGAAAGAAATACAAGCATAAGCTAGGATAGCATATTCATAGTCAACAAAAATGCCTTGACCCTACTTACTTAGCAAGACTTCAGCTTTCCCATGGCAGTTGCAGATATCATTATATGATAATAATTAATACAAGAATCCTTTTCCCAATGTAAGTGCTATAGTAATTAAATGACTAGGACCAATAATTTATCATTTGAAAAAAAAAATTCTATTAACAAAAATTTAAAAAAAAAAGAAAAGATTTTTTATCTCTGTTTTATGTATTATGATGGTCTTTCTTCAAGATGTTTTGTTGGGTTTATGGCATGGGTTTGACTAATACATGAGAACCAAAGTGGCAGTTAGACGATGATCGGATAACCAATCAACTAATGCATTAAGTTCTGCCTCTATGCTTTGGTCATTGAACTTCCCTCCATTGATCTTGTGCAAAACTAAGATGAGAGTTCTAAATTGGAGCCACTCAATTCCATGTGGAAAACTTGGTGATGAAGTTTGGAGCTGTTATAAATATGGAATTGAAAGAGATAATTTGCAGTACAAATTCAAAAACCAACAAGCACACAGACTAAAATTTTACTTCAAAATAAGTTATTCATTGATCAAAATGTAATTACAAGGAAGAAGGCTGTACAATCCTCCTCTTGGCTTACAAAATTGGAAAGGGAACAAGGAAATGACAAAAGGAATTGCAAATTCCTGGCAATTTGAGAGGTCAGTTCTCTCCCGTAGTAATATTTGGCAACAAAAATCTTTTGCCTCCCTTTCCTTTTCCTCATTCCATTCCACTTTATTCTTTCTGCCTAATGATTTTTCCACACTCACCAACCATCTAAAGCCACGCAGCCTTACTCAAGTGCTGCTGGAATCTCCCTAGACCACCTCCGTTCCAGCCCCATACACTGGTTGATTCTCTTTGGTCTCAATTTTGTGCCTGCATGTGTAAACTTTAATGATTAGAGCTCTATCAGGGGCCTTTTAAAGGACTTTTCACGTCTTTGTTATGATGGTGGAATAAAATTTGTTTGTCTTTTTATCAAAAATTCACGTCATCGTTACCATCTTATCCAAATAACATCCCACACCAGAGTGTATCAATTTGCTTCACCTTGTGGTGAGTTAGGATTCAAATAAGATGAGACATTCAGAATTGACTGCTTTTGTGGCTAAGCATTTAGTGGCAGGCCACTACCATGCTTGCAGCAACTAATGACTGAAGATTTGCAGTTTGTTTGATGCATTTTGTGTAAGTATAGCTAGGGAAAATGTATGAATATTTTTAGGGTTATTATTTTGTAGTTATTGGGTTGATAATTTAGGCTGCATTTTGCTTTAAAAACCTCAAGTCTATGAGTGCTGTAATAGTGTTTTAAACAGTGAACCTGGATATTTCGGTGATTTGGATGGTTAAGGTTTATGTTGGATGAAGGACTTGATGGTCTTGAAATGAGGGATTCTCTTGTATTTTTTAGTACAGTGTGCTTTCAGTATCCTCTTTTTTTGAAACTTAAAGCAAGTAATTTATTGTTAGAATTGGATTTATGTAATCTTTGTTACTTTCTCCAGGTTCCAGCTAGGGCTGCAGCAACTGCAGTTGTTGCTCATGTGTGTGCAGGGCTGCCTAATCACCAAAGGTTCACTCTTCCATTGAGTTCCAAAGGATTATGCTCTATGTGTGGAAGTAGACCTCAGGACTATCTTTTATTTTTAAGTTACATTTTTTTTTCTCTAGGTTGTTATCTCATGTAAAACTACTTCTACAATCTCAGCCTCTACTTGCTTAATGGTAGATATGTTGATTTGATGTTGGAAGAATTCAAGCGCTATAAAACAAGGCTTGCTCATGGAGGTATTCGCAAAGAGGTAACGGTTAAAACTGAAAATTTATCAATTATTCACGTAAGCTACAAACAGTGGCTGACAAGCATTCAAGCCATTAAAAAAGTATGAATGAGATGTATTGATTTTAAATGGCTATGCAAATATGAAATCTGTTTATATGTCCCACCGACTTTCCCTTCCTAGCTTCACTAGGTGGCTTCAATTGTATATGCATGAATGCATTAATGTCATAGCTGTGAACTAAGAAGAACACAAACTGTTAATCATGTGGAAAGGACTTACTATCTGAAACTATTTGTCAAGGTTCAAGACCATCTGTTAGAATATGAAGTTGAAATTGTTGCTGAAATTCTCATAGAAGGTCTATCAAGGGTAAAGAGATGTACTGATGAAGGTCAAGCTTTCTTGTCATTAGATCTTCAGGTATATTTGCGTATTTTATTGTTCCCTTTTGTATCTTGATTTAAGAGAAGTTGACTACCGTGTTTATTCTTTCAGGTTTTCATCAATGGCCTCCAACATTTTGTTTCCATAAATGTCAAGCCAAAGATACAAATAGTTGAGACTTTCATCAAGGTGACTATGAGCATAGTAAATTGCTATAAAATTTCTAAATCACGTGCAAAGTATGAAGTCAAAGAAGTTTTGTTAGTATAATTGGACATCTGCACCTTGATCTGTTTGACATGAATCTTTACCAAGTTGGAAATTTTATAACTGTTACATCATTATATTGTGGGGCTGATCAACCTCATAGCTTCAATGAAAGGCTGGAAAAGAAAAAACAAATTGGAAACAATAGAAAAGATGGAATCAGCCATTGTGTAGTTGGCAAAATCATGTGAAGTTTCAGGCTTTACACTACCATTTATTTGTTTAATTCCTTTTCACAGAGTGATGTAAATTGATCTCACTTAAAAACGTGTAGAGTGAATTACAGGGTTGTATAATTTCAGATGCCTTTCTCTGATTCCAATGATCAACCAAAAGAATGTGGCTTAATTTAAACTGCAATGCGATGAAGAACAACCATTTTGGCCTATAAACAAACGGAAAGTAAGAAGGTTGTATAATCGGCATTGTTTAACAAGCCGAACAGGCACATTTACCAGTATTTTATGTGATTTACCTTGTTTGATTTAGTAGGCTATCTTAATATAAATGGGCAGCATTAGGATATACAATTAACAATGACCAAGAAATCATCAATCATATAAGATTGATAAGTTTCTATCAATTTAATTATTTATGGACAAAATTATGGGTTATACGTACAAACTAAGATGATAATTTGTAATTTAATAATATGATCTGTTATTTTTTTTAATTTTAAAATCAGAAGTTATCATATTAGGTTGTGTTGATAAATTTGTATAATTTTTTTTTGTGTACATCAATTAATTATTTATGGACAATTATTCCTACAAACCTAAGATATCGGTAAATATGATTATTTATTTTTTATTTATCAAATAATTAAATATTACCTTATTAATTTATATAAATAAGTTTATTAAATATTCATTAATTTTAAATAGGAAGACTTGTATTATGTAAAAAAATAAAAATGAAATCGGGCACTTTATTCTGTTTATATTAAAAAAACCGACTGTCATAATATATAATTTCAGCTGTTCCCCTTGCAGCTTTTGCCTCCTTTTGATTGCCTGTTGAATTTCCCCCATTTACCAACTTGGAGTCTGTCGACAAGACACAGGCTGTGTTGTGCAGAATCAGAAATATCTGTAACTTTCTCTCTGTTGTCTTATTGTAAAGTGAACTCTTATCTTCTTCTTCTTCTTTTTTAGGGATTAGAAGTTGCAGCAGCTGGTGAGTCTGTGAATGCACCCACCATGTTTAATGCAATGCACGGTTGGTCAACTGGTACCTGCATTTTATATTATGTTTCAATAATTCAATTCTTTAAAAACATGACAAAATTTACATTTTACTTCAGTTGAGTTTTCCATGTGAGCCTGTTCGGATGAGCACTCTGAAAATCAACAAGTACTGTCTTTCTCATGCATCAAAATTTACACACAAAAGAAATTACAACTCAAAAGACAGCATGTCTGGATTGTTCCTGTTGTGTATGCTTCTAAGCTACTTGACTTTTGTTGTTGTAACTACATGTGAGTTGTATAAATAAACAAATATATTCATAATTTACAGAGTTTGTCCCTACCATGTGTCACTGTCACTGTCACACATCAAACTCAAGCAACACCTTCAACACTATGGAATTTGCTTCACCCTGTTTATCTATTATATTTATTTGGTAATCCATTCTATATAAAAATGATGCTTTTGGTTTTGGGTATTTGAAAATTTTCAGTTTTGGCATTAAGAGAAGTTTTATTTTTTGTTTTTTAGAAATGAAAACTTTAAAATTTCACCCCCTAAAATATAAATAGATTTTTCAGATTTAGAAAAAAAAAATCACTTTTGTATAATATGACAAAAAACTTTTTTATTTATCAAAACTGATCATATCAAAGAAACATTTTATTAACTTTTTCTCTATATTCTCTATTTTTTAATATTTTCAAAAGAAAAATATTAATATTTATCTCTAAAATCACATTTAAATTCATCCAAATGTAAAATTTGTAAATATTAATTTGACTTAATCAGAAAAAAAAAACCTAGTTTGGTATGTCAATATTTTCATAAATTTGGAGTTTAGGAACATGATATGTATTATAGGAAGAATAACGATGTTACGAGGCAATTGATTATTTGATGAAGACATGACAGGTAGAGTTAGCCATTGATAAGATTGAACAGAAATTAGAGAGAGAGTTTTGACTTACAAAATGACCTGCTCCAAGAATCCAATAGAAATGCAAATTTTTATACGACTTGGTGAACCCTCTTGTTTGGTCGTCTTTCCCACAAAATAATGGACTTCTTTCTGTTTTCAGAAACTTCTGCAGCCCTTCCCACCTATAATTCAATTTAAATTAACATTAATTACTCCTTTTTCATTGTCAACTCATCAACTGTAGCTCTGTAAACTCTTACTTGAGTTTCTCAACCCATGCTTCAGTTCCCTTTGTTGCACAAATTAAATCCAGCTACAAAATTTATCACAATACCAGTTAAACCAAAAAGCTCATATGGGCAAGGGCAAGGGCAACCCATTTTCTAATGTTCAAAGGACTCTTTAATATCTTACTTGGCCATTGTATATGGTGACATGCACCCCTTTTGCAAGCAACTCATCCACCTGAGAAAAATAAAATAAAATCATCTTCTTAAAAAAAATATCCCAATTGCACCAATAAGTTAAGGATGAGCTTGGCCACAATTCGCTTTAGATTTGTGAGAAGATAAGAGTGGAATCTTTGGCTTCAAATGAAAAGGGTTACAGTCCAGCTTTCAACTCATTTGACATGTTATCTGATACAGACGTGTTGAGAGAGAATGATTCCTTCGAGTTCAAATCAAGTTTAAATGATTTGGGACTTAGCCAATTACATCAATCAAACAATTGAAATCTCAGATTTAATAACCGACTTACAAAGATGCCAATGATAAGTTTTATGAAAATTGTGAAGTACCTCGTTAATCCTTGGTCTCATGAAATCGCCTTGAAGTTGGGAGAATACGAAATCCGACTGCCCTCCCCATCTGTCACAAGTATAATTATTAAAATCATTAATTACTAAAGTATGAATTATTTATTTCTTAAAGGGGTAGAAGAAGACGTACGTTACATTTTCAGGAATAATCTTGAGCTTATTTTTAATTTGGCCGTTCATCAAGCTAGCAAGGTCACCGTCTCCACCGGCAGTAGCAGATTTCAAGTAACTAAGGTATCGTGGGTACCTTCTTCTTCTTGCTATTTTTTCCGATAACTCTGCTGCCGTTGCTGATACCGGGTCCATACCCGAGTCCAGTAAAAAATTATAGAAGTCCTGAATATAAAAAAAAAATTATCAAAATAATCTGAATGACAGACGCCTTTTTTGAAAAAACTGTGTTAAGGAAGAAAAAAATTAACAGAGTACCACGGAGCTGCTGCTAGACGCAATCACTCCCTCAAGTTCACTCCATGAATTGGTGGCATCAAAGAATTGACCATCTTCAAGTTGCTGCTTAATTTTTTGAGCCAAACTGTTTGCCAAAATGGATCATTTTTAAGTTTAAAATTGCAGAAAAACTACCTATTAATTATCTTCTTCTTCTTCTTCTTTTTTTTTTTTAAATACAAAATATTGACCTGTTTGATTTCTCCAAACCATTGTTATCGAGCCGCGAGAGATCCTTAAGCAGAGGGCCCCAAGAAAGCTGCATATTTTTTCAGTTAAAACTCAGCCCAGATTGAAAGTGAATACAAACTATAATCAAGCAAAAAATGGAAACAGACTTACCACAAAATCCTCTGGAGAGATCCAACTATCTCCCAAGGCAACTCCTATGAATAGAAAAACAGATTATTTTTATGAATAGGGAAACAGATTAATTAATTTTCTAAGCAAATTTTATCTTTTTTTTAAATAATTTACAACACAAATAACCTCCAAGTTTAAGTTTTAATTTTCCAGCTTCGATAGCTTTTAGGGCAGACAATCCGAGAGTGACTGCGAATTTTCCTCCATAAGACTCTGCCACAATGTACAGAGGACTCTTTTGGAGTTGCTCATTTTTGTTAAAAAGCCCCTCCAACAACGCAGTTAAATCTGTTGCAGCCTCAACATCCGTTTTAACAAACAAATTCCAATTTGAATCCTCCACAAAACTGTATCCCGTTCCAACAGGATTATCCTGTATCACCCCGAAACATCATTCAAAATCAACTTAATCTTTATTTAATTAAATCAAATAAAGCAGAGTTTCAGCCATGGCCAACTTACAACAAACAACAGATCAGCTTTTCTCAACCATGTTGAATTCCTGCTTTTCAAATTAGTGTCTAATGGTCCAACCTCTTGGAAATTCCCAATCCCAGCTCCTGAAGCACCCTATTTTATACAAATATATTATATAAAAAGGCAAAGAAAAGAATTCACAAACTTCATGGCCTAAACAATAAATGAACTTTCTTTTTTTTTTTTCTCTTTTCAAATCTCAAATGAGTAATTTTAATATGACACTTCATCTTCTTAAAAAATTAGGAATCAATACTTACTGGTCCGCCTTGCAACCAGAGAATGATTGGCCATGGCTTGGAGGGATCTTCAACTCTATATGGACTTCTGTATAGCCACCAAAACATGTGTGCTTCTGCATAACAAAATCCAACCAAAACTCAGGACATTTTCATTTCAGTTTTTGTTTAAGAAATCAATCACTAACAGTTTCAAATGAATGAAGAACACATAATTGCTGAGAACAGATTGACATACTTGGTCTGACTTCAACGTATCCCCACTCTTCTGATCCATCCTGGGTTCTTCTCAAAGCTCTGGCATTTCCTTCACGGAAGGCAAGAGAGAAAAAAAGGAGAACCACTGCAGAAACATACCACCTCTCCATACGATTGGCCAAAACACAAGACGCCCAGTTCACAGGACAATAAACGGAAGGATGCAGATATGAGTAAACGTTTATTTTATTCACATAAATTGATGCGATCAAATCAAATAAAATAGATAACCTTTCTTTGTTTCTGACTGTAACAGAAGAATCAAAAAAGTGGAAACAATCTCTACAGCCAAGGTAAAAGTTAACGCTCTATGTATGTACAGCAAAATCATTGCTGTTGTTAAAGTAATAGTGTTAATTTATTTATTTTCCATGTATAAATTATTTATTTTATTTGGTTTTGTTATATAATTATCTCTATATATTTTGAATACCAAATTTGGTATCAAGATAATAATCATAATATGGTTGAATGATTTTAAATTAAAAATAAAATAATATTAATAAAAATATATAAAATAATTTTTTACAAAAAGATATATTAAAATGGTTTATCAATAGTACAATTTTATCTTTAGATTTTATAGTATCAAATGTAATTATTAAATATATTAGATAATATTTTATAAATAGTTAAACCAGTATAAATATATTCTAACATTTTAAATGTAATAATCTTTTTCATAATTACGAATCGAAATTAATAAAATAAGTAACTGCACAAATATACTTTGACTCTTGATTAGTAGATTTTCATAAATAATGAATCGTTGGAATGAGACTATTAAAATCATTTAATTCATTATAGTTTTTATTTTGATCTATTTATAATTTCTAACTTATCATATCTTAATGTTATCTTAGAAACCTTTTTAAAGGTCGGTTGAACATTGTTTTGCATCATTAGCATAAGAAAAAAGCTGATTAATAGCAACAACGTATTCGATTTGTAATCTTGCGTTACTTGTTGATTGAATGTGAAGTGAGACATTTTTCTCATATCATAACCAAATAGATTACATTAAAAGATTCACGAATTGGTCTTGATATTGTGAAGACAATTTGCTATTGTACTTTCAAGTGTTGTGATATTTTTCAACAATACTTATTTATATGACAATGGAGATGTCTGATGTCCTAAAACTTGCATATGTTAAATATGAACCACAATAATTATACATTTTCCGTCGAACCAATCTACCACATATATTTTCTTCAATATGATTGAAATACTCTCACACTGTTGATTTATGTTTTTTTTTTTTTTCAATTGCAGTGCTAATGTATGCTTCGCGACTAAGGTTCTCCATTGAAATATTAATTTTTCTCATTCTAAAAATAATCAAAAAATTAAATTTATTTGGTCTCAAATCCATTTCAATACAAATAATAATATATAATAATCGGCAAAATAATGAAAACGAATTAATTTGAAAAATTGAGAATGAATTGAGAAAGTTGAAAACAAGAGAAAGATTGTTAGGTTTTAGTGTGAACATATCTTAGGGGTTTGTCCTACGACACTTTTTTTAACTTTTTGAGCTTGTAAGACTTGCTTTATTTTTATTGTCTTGGTTTTTTCAAGGCTAGCTTAGGTTGTTCCACCGTTTTCTTGGTTGAGGTCTTGATTACTTGAATTGGAATATCCTTTTTGAACTAATCATGTTTAAATAAGTAAAATTGTGATTCAATAATCGCTCTCTATAATTACAATATTAGATTAATTAAAATTTTAATTTTTTATTAATCAAACTAATTTTTTCCGGCTTGTTTTAGATAAGACTACTCTCTTTTACTTGACAGGCCCTTTGAAATATAATTAGCTATAAATTAAGAGGAATTAGTGTGTATATATATAATATTATAATTTTTCGACAGTTTAGAAATCAGAACCCGCCTGATTCCTAGACGGTTGTAAAATAGGTTGTTGACTTGTTGAGCTCACAGATTGTGCCGTGTCGTGTCGTGTCTCGTCTCTGATCTGTAATGTGTCTGGCGGGTTATTTTTTCACTTTCCTTTTTTCTGTGGAAGTAAAGGCTAATATAAAAGTTTAACAGTTAAAATGTAACAGAGACTTAGCGCACAATATAATACTGAAGAAAGAACCAAAAAATAATAATAATAATAATAATAATAAACGAAGGGATGGCGTAAGTATTGAAATGGTATGTGTGGTTAGAGTTAAAGACTTTTGAGTGCAGCAAAAGATAGTGACTGTTTCTGGAGGAGTAAAGAAAAGGACACCAAAGTTTTCTCCACTCAAACTGAAAGTCTTCAAAGTGAACTGTATTTTTGTTTGTATTGTAAGCTTTTGGGAACCGATGGACGGTCCATTTTAAGTGGATTACTGTCTTAACCTTTTAGAGGCTGCTGCTGACAATACGATTCAAGCTTTGCCATTAACGTTTGGCTTCAATCTTAGGTTGCTTATAAATTTGGAGGAATGAATTTGGGCGTGTCTAATTTGGCTTTTGTCCACTGATAAAAGGGTTCCCTTTTTTTAGATTTTTTTTAAAGTTATTTGGTTGTATTTTAAAAATATTTATAATAATTATTAGCACTATATAATATATATCATATAATACGAAAATATATTGAGGCTTTACCCTTTGGGGATGGGGGGATTGATATTTTCCAACATTTATATCAATTACAAAAACGGGATTTTTTTTTTAAACAATTGCATTATTTAAGATTATATATGTATATTTAGTTACAAAATTTCTAGCTAATTACAAAAATTATATATTAGTATTGTAAGATTAATTAAACATGTCAAATTTTATTATTGTTTTGAGACAGTAAAGAGGGAAATAAATGAGGATATACGGTAATAGAATTAACAAAAATTATTATAAATATTCTTGCAAATACAATGTTGGAGGGATTAGCTCGATTAATGAACAAAAAATTTTATATTGATCATAAGTGAGACCATATTCTAATAAGTATGAAACTAGAAATGTTAACAATAAGAGACTTATGAAAATCATGAATTCTTCATATTGTTAATTTAGGGTTACTCATTCTTGAAACCACTAATATTAATGTTGACATTTCTGATCTTAATTTCTAGTCTCTTAACCCTAAATTGAGAATTACATTTCTTAAAACCACTAATATTAATGTTGAACAATCACATAATAATGTAGTAGAAAATGATGATTTACAAAGGTTTGAGTAATCGCATAACAATGTAATAGAGAACTATGGTTACAAAACATATCAAGTTAAATACTATTCAAGATGTTGATGAGGATGAAATGATGAATATCCACATGGTTGATATATCAAAGATCGTAAAGAATTAGGTGCGTGGAAACAAAGACAAGGTTTCGAATTAAAATGCGTTCGACCACTATGACAAAATGAATAATATTCCAATTGAGGAAGTTGTGTTTAAAGATAAGATCAATGCTAATTATGGTACTAAAAGGTACAGACAGCTTCCAACATGCAAATGCAATTAATGTTAATTTATTGCTAGAGACTGAACATGCTCCTAATGATGCGTTTCATTTTCTACTTTCTCCCTTAACCAGATGTCAATGTCTATTACTCAAAAAACAAAGAGTGACACATAATCTTTCAAAGTGGATGACATTTTCTCATACAAAGACTGTTTATAAAATGCATTCAAATGATATACTTTCAAGAATAAATGTCAATATAAAATTTATAAATCTACAAAATCTATATGGGGGATAACATATTTTCATGAACTTTTTATATATGTGCATGAGCAATAAAATTAGAAGGTTGTGACTATTTTCAATCACGTTGCATAAATACCCACCATGCATGTAATTGTAAGTTTACCGTGGAGATGAATTTATATTAAATTATTTTATATAACTATAATATTAATAATAATTGATGGTGAAACCTTTAAGACGTTGCCTCGAGAAAGTAAACATTTCAAATTATTAATCAAAACTCTAAACTGCTATAAATAACGAAACATTATATCTGACTTAACATATAAGAATAGGCTGAAATTTGAAACATTTTAATTAAGCTCCCGAAAATCTTAAGGAAGAAGCTCAAGAAGTTGTAAATTAGCTTCTTCAATATAAAGGCTTTTGAAAACAATAAGATAATCTAAAAACTGCACATAGATAAACCCAACCAAATATTCTATTACACAAGTTGTTTCAACAATGGATAAATTGGGCTTCAAATGTGCAACTAACTTGTCACAAAATTTATGACTTGCCCCACAACTTAGCAAAAGGGCTCCAGCTGCAAATATTATGTATTTGTACCTAACAATGACAAGTTGGGCACAGACGCAAAATTATATTATTTTCCTCTTTGATAAACAAGTCAAGCTATGCAAAAACAGCCAATTTTGAACAACCTGGAAGTCAGAAAAATAAAAGAAATTATAATGACCAATCTCTCCAAAATGCAAAACTTTGCCTACTTTCACATACATGTTTACTGTTTGATTTGATATCTGACCCTCCAATGTTTCACTCAGACTGTTTGCATGTATGATTTAATTCCACATGGTTCTTGCTTTGATAATGGTGGATTTTATATGAAAAGAAAACATCAAAAGATTTGGGAAAATATTGAGAGTAGGGCTGGACTCGAGCCGAGTCAGCTCGAGCTCGATCGAGCCTGAAACGAGCTAGATTTGGCTCGATAGATTTTTTTTAAATTTTTTATACAAAACGACGTCGTTTTGAGTAATATATATTAAAAACGATGTCGTTTTGATAACGAAAAACTAATCGAGCCCGAAACGAACCGGCCTTAGCCGAACTCGAGCCGCCCATATATGAACCGAGCCGAGCTTGAGCTCAAGCGAGTTGAGCTTTGTTCGGCTCGAATCTAACCCTAATTGAGAGGGTTTTTTAAAGATATAATTTTAAAAATGGATCATGATGGGTGTTTAGTTTGGGTAATATTTTATTACCAAAATAGAAAGATTACCTTGAAGATAGATTATTTAGAAGATTACTGGATATAAATTATTACTATATTTGATAAAATTTGGTAGATATAAATAATTATTATATTTGGTTAAAGGTAATAAAAGATTATTAATAAATTATTTTACTTAAATGCTCTTGAATATAATTATTTTTAAATATTTTTTATATTATTTTTCATATTAATTAAAAATAAATTTATTTTTATCTCAAAAAATTAATAAATAATTATATAATTATAATAAACTCAAGATTACTTCAGTAATCTTTAAATTTCTAAGGTGAAGGTGGTAATCAGATTACTACTTATATTACCTATCACGTCAATATTGATAATAAAAGATTATTATAATTTTTTATTATTGTAAATCAAATAGAAGAATAAAAGATAGAGTACCAAAGTATTCTTAAAAAACTTCCACCACACAACCCTAACTGTATTAGTTGATGAAATGCAGATGGTTGGTTATAATAATAATTAGATAATGACAGGCATTTGAAAAACCAGGAAATATTTTAAGTTGTCTACTCAAACAACAATTGTTAAGGAAAAGTGTTTTTGACAATTGTGTATCATTTGAAAGATTAATCAGAGGCATTAGGCCCACAACGTGAAATTCTTTCCAAGTTTGAATGAATTTTTGTATTGATATTCTAACCCCTAAATTGAATATTAAGACTTTTAATCTTCTCTATACACTAAAAACACTTTTTTCAATTTTAATCATTCCTACTAATGAAAAATGCTCTCGCAGAATAGACAAAACCCTTTTTTTACTAACGGGTCAACTTTATTGGATGTTTTATTTTTATTAGACTTTTCTATCTTTTTTCGAATCTTTTAATTTTCGTTAAAATTTTTTATTTGAATTTGATTTTTTCATTTTCACTCGATCTATTTATTTGCTGTTAATCTTTAAATTTCTATTTGATTAGTTTTTAAATTTAAGATGATTGACCCATTGCTTAATAATCTAGATCAAAGGTTATTGTATATTTCTATAAAGAAGTGTTGCGGCGGCAATATATTGATAATATTTATAAAATAAATTTCTTGAAAATGACTGTACTAGAGATCTCTAATGCAATTTTTATATATAGATGATGAAGATAAATAGTTATAGTTTTATCTATTATATTCGATTTTAAATTAAAAATAATTTTTTATTTCATTTCATTATAGATTTAATAGTTATTTAATCTCAACTGAATAAGAAATTATTGTGATAAAGATAAAATATAATTTAAAAGATAGTTGTCTTTAGGCAAGAAGACATTACCTGTATTCTAAATTATATTGAAGATATGTCTGATTGTTGTTATTATAACTTATCACTTCATCGAGTATCGTTTCTGTGATTTTGGTTAAGGCTTTTAAATTTCTTTTATGTAAGAAGTGCTGCCCATTGTGGCAGGATTAAAATGGGCTCTCATAGAGGCTGTTTCATCTCAACATAATGGCCTACAATAGAGAATTCCAAATGGGCTTAATCAAATCTTTCAAATTTTCGAATCATTTTACTAACAAAAGACATATTTTTCAATATGTTCATATGATTAATTTTTTCCCGATTTATAGAGAACACATCAAGACAATTTAAAAAAACATGTGTATATATACAAGAAAATTCTTTAGTCGGGAAATTCTAATAATAATTCTTTGAGGATCATAATTAAATTAAATATTGTCGGATTCATTTATTAGTTTGAATTGATATTTTACCAATAAGTTTTCCAACCCTGATTAATCACTATCTTGTTATAATTAATATAATTAATGCAAATGACATTTTCTCAGAAGCATACTTGTATTACTGTTTGATTCATTTGTGTCCATGTTTGGTTTGAGGTATTTTTTATTAAAAAATAAAAAATCTATTAATTAAAATATTATTAATTATAAATTATTTGATAAAAATTAGAAAATATAAATAATTATTATGTTTAAATTTAATTAGGTATAATAAAAAATATTATTTCACTTAAATGATCTATAGATTATTTTAAAATATTTTTATATTGAATAATATTTTTGACATAATAAATTAATAAGTAAAGAGAAAATTATAATAAAACTAGGTAATTTTTTAATATTTAATGTGAAGGTGACAATTATAAAAATATCTCTATATTACTTATTACATCACTAAGAATAATAAAAAATTATCAAAATCTTTTATTATTTAATAAACTAAATAAAGTAATGTCAGTAATAAAAAATTAATTATTAGAGTAATATAATTATACCAGAATTTTTAAATAGAAAAATGTTTATACATTTTAGTTTTAGGGCTCACTAATGATTAGCACTTGAGTGGAAATTAAATTAAAAAAAATAAAATTCTATCTCATGCTAGTTATTTATGGCAGATGCATCATCTTTCTTTCCCAAAACAAAGAGCCACAATTAATTTTAACCAAAAGAGAGAGCACTGAAGAAAAGAAAGAAACAAAATTTCTGAAAATGAAAACGAAATGGAGTTGGCCATTTGCATAAAAATACCATATATTATGCACGTTACATGAACCCTACCATATAAATAAAAATTGAGCTGTCGTTGCTTTATAATAAGAAAACCGTTCATGTGTATTTAGGTAACATTTACACCTAGCATTGTCCAAAACATTGATGACACCATTATTGAACACTAAGTCAGCTCCAACCCTAAAGTAACTTACACCTAAATTTTTATATTGAAGTTAGGCCCTTAACTAACTTTATAAATTTGCCTAATTCTTTAGCACATGCTGCCTTGTGAACAATTAGCTGGATTTGGTATATATAATGTACAAACTTATATAATTTGACTTGTAAATCACATCATTTTGTTACATTTCTATTGATTTTATATTTAATTAGATAAAATATTAACAGGAAATTATATGTAAATACATTTGATTAAACAATATACACTTTTAGATACACAATTATATGTATAAATGATGTATCATCATGTGATTGTGTATAAAAAAGTGTTTACCCATAGCATTGCTGTGGATTAAATATTATTTATTAGGTCCCGAAAGGTGCTCTATGGGGGATGCCTTTTCTTCTCCTAGAATTAGATTGAGGTGGAGGAGGCGTGCGTCCATAAATGTCTTGTGGTCTTCCTTCACGCAATTCTTCTTCTTCTTCCTTTGATCCCAATCTTCTTTGTATTCCTTCTCTTGTTTGCGACATTTCTGCCTCATTCTTGCTGCTGTTTATTATAAACGTTGCATCCCCATTTTTTCTTATTCCTGCAAGCTGAATTATACATGTAAAAAAATATATTAATGGCCTAAAAATAAGTAAATAAAAAAAAAATCAAACAAGGGGTAGAAGAAATAATTGAGAAAAAAGTGGAAAACACAATTTGAACCATTGTGATTAACCAAATGAAAAACTGAAAGCATAATTACATATTTATTATACAAGTATTGGAAACGCATTTTGGAAATATACTTGACTATTTTTCATGAAATGCTTCCAAGTAAACTATCTGAAATTCTCTTAGAAGTAAATCGAAAATGAAGATTCCAAAGACAAGTAATGAAGGAAATAGTGGCGGCATTGGCGAAGACGATAACAATGTCAATAGAATTTTGCCATTAAAAAAAAAATGATTAATTGTATCAGAATTGATGAGAAAGATAACTAACCTTACATCCCAATGAACAAAAACGAAAGGGATCTAAAAGACTTCTCCCACAAACTTCACAAAGATGAGAAACCCCTTTGCCAGCAGGACCCTTGGGTTGGGGTCTTTCATTCAAAAATACAACTCTGGCACTGTTTATAACATAAGTTTGAACTTCACTGATGTCCAAAACCTTTTGAACTTCAGCAACCCTAACAACATCGTGATATGACGATCGTCTGATCTGTATATATACACGTGACAATCATTTTATTCAACAGAAAAATAAAGAGAGAAAACGAATTTGAATACCCACTTGAATTACAGGATGATCTTTGTGTCTTGAAGATCGGCAGTAGAAGCAAAACGCATCGTTCATGCAATCAAGGCAGTACATATTGCATTCATTACGCGGCGCATCTCTGTGTCTAGGGCAAATTGTGAAGAATGTTGAAGATAACAAAGACTCCAGCCATGGCGGCACCAACATTTGTAATGATCACTGCAGTTGTGATTACAAAATCAATACAAATAACGGGTAATGCCTAAAAAATTAGGCAATCAACCATGCAAATATGCTGTATTTTTTAACTTTAGCATTAACGAAGATGAAAGATGTATAAATGTAGTAACAGAGAGAGAAGAAGAGAGACAGATGAGCAGGTTTAAAGAACCTGAAGGTACAACATAGGATTCATCTACAAAACAATGGGGGATCAACTAAAGGACAGGAAGACAGATGATTAAACAAATGTGCTGAAATATTTGATGATGTAACGGCTGAGATGAGGGGATGGTAGGTTAAAGATGATTTACGAACGTTGGATTTGGGGGGAAAGGGAGAATAAAAAGAGGTGGTGGTGTTTGGAGCTTACGCAATACTTTGGGTTCTTCTTTGCGTCTCTTGGTAAGAAGGCACAAAGTCGGCAATTAGGTTACGTTTGAGCTGGTTAGCCTTTTACAATGAGCTTAAACCATGCTTAAGAATATTTATCAATCATTAAAACATCTAAAAAATTATTCAAAAGAAGGAAAAAAGGGAATACCCATGTGGGTGAACTCCACGTGGCTATAATTGGAGGGTTGAATAATATGACACGTAGGATATGCCTGATCCTCTGGCTTATTTCAGTTTTCAAGCGGTAAAGGCCCAGCTAAACTAAAGTAATTCATTTTTAAAGTCAAATTGACAATGCATAAATTGATTTTTATGTAGTTCTAGATTTAACCAAAATAAAAACAAAACTCGTGTAATATAAAATCAATGTTTTGCATGTTTATATTCTTACAGCACAAATAAATTGCCAGAATTTGAGAATTTTCTAATATATGTAAATATTAAAAAATAAATTAACAAATAGCGGCAAGCCATATTAATCAGGAAAAGGGATAAATCAAAGGGAAAGATGTGACATAAGAATACTTACAGGGTAGTGTTAAGTGACGTTGTGGTAAAAGTTATGCTTTTGCTTTGCTTTGCTTGACGAACTAATATTGATGGATCCCTTTATGTGAGAAAGAAGAAGCATAAAGTCAGCAACAAGATACGATATCATACATAACTTGAAAGGGGCAGTGTATATGTTACGTCAATAAAACTATATATATTTATTTTTTACATATAAATATGTATACACATAAATATATTATAATATAATTGAATGATTTTAAATTAATAATAAAATATGTTTAATCACATGATGATATATTCATATATGTATACATAATATTACTCGTAAAATCATAAGTTCGAGATATGTTTGCCACTTCAATATTTAAGATATTTTATCATAAAGTCTATGCTATGAAGCAAATAAAGGGCCGCAACAAAATTTTTCCCCATTATTCAGAGTGAAATCAACTTCAAATCATTGAAATCGTTGTGAAGAATGACGAGGAAGGACCACAGTGATGGAGAACAACAACGACAACAAATAATGTCCAAGAAGACAGACTACTAAATTTCGTCTCTCTTGTGTCGATTTCGAAAATTTGGAATGAATTTTTGGAAAGGAGGAAATGGCAGTGAAAATGTGCTTTATCAATGGGGTATTTTTGTCATACCACAATATGATAACTATATGATTATAAAAGTGGAAAGTCATATTATTTTTTATTAGGCCCCCACAAAAATGGTTATTTTTTTATTACCCTAAACTTTAAAAGGCCTTTATTCTTTTCTTGCCTATTCTTTGTAGGTTTGTCAATTGAACTGTACAAACCTAAAGCCTGGAATTTCAATTCAAAAAAAGTGTAAGACTAAACTATATTCGGGCCTGAATTGATCGTGAACATCCAGACTGCTCAAAATGCCTTTTCTTTTCCTTTACTTCACTTCTTTCTCTTGTCTTTTCCTTTTTTTTTTTTAAGAAATTATATTCACATATTTTTAGTACATAAATAAATATATAAATGATATATTATTATATGATAAAAAATTTTAAATTAAAAATAAAATAACACTCAATCATATGATAATATATTATTTATATATTCAAACATGTGTATTCGCAATGATACTATTTTTTTTGTTCTTCTCTACTTTTGCCTTTCCCTCTTGCTAAGTTTTAACATTTCCCCCGTCCCAGCTGGCGGCACTTAAGTAGTTAGTGTCATGACCTCGAATTGCAAGTTGGGATAGCTAAAACATTGCCACCAATTGGGGGTTCCAATGCCTTTGCTCAAAATCATAGCCAAGCTGCCAATTGTCTCTCCTTCGCACGCTTTTTCTTTTAATGTTTTATGTATGTGTGGAGTTTGTGAAGTTTGTGGGGTTTGAAAATGTGTGGATTTTGCTTAATTAAGGGAGGCTTTGTGAAAATGGGAGAGACATATGGGTTAAGCCTTAACATCTTTATGATATCCAAAACTTTTAAGTGTAACATTATATACACAAATAATGAATGCAAACTTAAATATATATAATAATACGTCACTGTAGTGAGACTAATATGTCATCATTTACATTCAAATTTATAATCATAATTGCACCTATAGTTTTATTGAACTTACAAATGAATCGGACTTAAACATCACAAATGAAAGCGGAATGAGCCTGCCTGAAGCCTGAACCAAACAAAAAAAGTTCTGGTTGCGTGTACATTTACGCTGTATATACACAATATTATGTTCATGGGGTTCAAACAAGGAATTTGCACACTAACAGTGAACAGCTAGTTTTAATTATCTTATCACCTAAATATTGCGTGAAAGGTTTCTCCGCCGTCTCCAATCAAAATAGAGAATTATCCTAAATAACAAAGACGCAATTGATATGTATGAACAGGCAGGAAGAAGTGTCTGGTAGTGAAGGACGCGGAGAAGAAGGTGCTATGCCTTTGAAAATGCCCAAATTATAATGATCAATAATATTAGATGGTCCAGAGTTAGAGAAATGGAATTCTATGTCGATGTCAACTGTGCGAAATTTTCCACGACTAGAATGGTATCCGATGCCCGTTGTTTACATGCTGACAAGAAAGAGAGAAAGGCATGAAGTGACAGCTGAAGAAGGTTAGAATATACAGAGGTCACCTTATCCTAAATATGCTCACTTCCCATATAATTTAAGTGACCAACAAAAAATATATATATATATATATATATATAAAATATGAGATATTAAAATTGAAATTTTTATTTATGTGATATAGGAGTTATAAAATTAATTATTATTTATTTAATATGAATGATTTGATTTTAAAAAAATTATTCGATTTAAATAAATAATAAATTAAAGAAAATAGAAAAAGAATAAAAATAAAAATAAAAAGTCATGGAGTTTGAATTAACAAGATAAGAATAATAAGGACGTAACACAACACTACAAATAGCGTAGGAACTTTCTTCTCTCTTCAATCTTCATTCAAACTTGTACATACAAACCCTATTCATATCTCCATGTCTAAGGATCAGAAGAACTTGCTGCAAAACAATGATCTGCCAAGGCTAAAACCACCCGAGATCAGAAGTAGTCAAGATGATGATAAGGCGGCGATTCAAGAATCAGAAGAGTGTGAAGAGTGCAAAACGCCGACTGCCATTGAGCACAAGATACCAAACATTCAAAGCTGCCCACCAACACCGCGAAAAAAAGTGCAGTCATCTTCTTACAAGAGAAAAAGGAGTGAGGTTCCGTTCTTTGAAGATACCGGGCGTGAGGAAGTAGAGTGCTTCTTTATATCATCAGAGTTATCCAAGGTTGAACTTGAATCTCGAGCTGTCAAGAAGACGAAGAGATGTAGGAGTTTGTGAAGTAGTCTCTAATTATACTGTAAATTTTCTATCTCTAAATCTCTTTTAATTTGTTTCCCATAATTATTTAAGTAAATATTGTATAAATTGTCACTTCAGTTTTGATGGGTCTTACGAAAACTGAGCATCCGGAATGATAGATTTCTTGTATGAACATAAACCCTCTTATTTCAGTCCAGAAGTTTTTGAAATTTTCTTTCTTGTGATTTATTTACCATGATCTACCAAGCAACAGAACAAATTAGAACATTGCAAATGAGTATGAAACGAATTAGGGCAATAGGAGAAACATCAATTAAATGAAGCCTTAAAAAAACTAATATCTTTTGTTGTCCTAAAGAGATTGGCTAGGCGGTTTGGTAGAGTCGCTTCTAATTTCGACAGCTTTAATAATTCAATAAAATTATATATATAAATAATTAATAAAAAACTTATATATAATCAATTACATATCATTCTATAGTTGAATGATTTTGAATTAAAAATAAAATAATATTTTAATTATATAATATTACGTTATTATTTGTGCATAAACCTGTATAAATTATTTATGTATATAATACTACTCTTAATTATTTCTTGGTTGGATGAAGCATACTATTTTATTTCTGCATCAAAATTTACCTATTTACTAGCCCCATTTAACCTATCTTATAATGCCAATCCATATTACTTTTCATCATCTTTTGTGGCATATGGAAAGAATGGCTTGATTGCTTATCAATACAATTTGTAAGTGCTGCACGTCACCCGGATCCCAAACTTCATGTAATTTCTGGGTTTTCACAGTAAATTAGCAATTAATTATATTTACATATAGCCTTATTTCATTTTATTCACTAATTTTGTAGCGTATTAATATTATGACAAATATTCGGATATGTCCAATTGGGATATTCCCCTCGTTAGCCATTGAAGGATCATCTAAATGATTTATAGATAACATGAAACAGTCGGTATGGGCCATGTTTCCATGTGGCAACGAGCTGAGAGCCTGAGACTATTAATATTTAAAAAAATTCATATGTTGCATCATTCTTATCTTTGAAAAATGCTTTAATAAATTATGGGATAAGAGTCTTGAAGCTTGTTGTGTTCTCCTGAGTTCCAGTTTTATTCATGCACCAGTTTTTATTTTATATAAACTCAACATGAAAAATAGAGCAGAAAGACATTAGTTTTAATTTTTTTTTTTTAAAAAAAAGAAAATATTGATATATTATATTGGTAACGAAAACAGGTGTTTGGGCCCATTCTGTTTACAGTTGGGTTCCATATTAGATAAACTGGCCCATGTAGTTGAAGTAGGGTGAAAAAAATAAAAGAATAATAATAATAATTTGGTAAATCTTACTTACAAAATTATTATTGTTATAGAATTAATTTAGCAAATATGAAAGATAAAGAAATGAAAGAAGATTGAAGGAAGGCAGTAAGACATAATTGAGAAGAAAATGAGAAGAAAGCAAAGCAATGAAAATATGATTTCTGGATGCTACAATTACAAAGTATGAAGGGTATTTATAGAACATTTAGTCGTCCTCTTAGTCAAGAAAAATACACTTTTGCAAGCCAAAATTGTCAAGGCATTTAATGCCTTCTTATTCTCTTTTACCAAATTTTTCTTGTCCTGCGTCAGTCTCTCCAATTTCTTCTTGCAATAATAAATGTTTTCCCATCCCTTTTCTTGACTTGATTTGGTGGAAAACCACCTGCAGCTGTAACACTCCTGTAATACCCTCAGGTATATTTCAGGGGTAATTATGTCTTTTGACCCTGTTTTGAGATTTTTCTCATTTTAAATATATATATATATATGCATAAATAAATATATATATATATATAGAAATGCAAAAAAGGGCAAAAAGGGAAAAGAAAAAAAAAAGAAAGACATAAGGTTTATATATAAAGGGAGAGTAAAGTCAACAAAGACATATCATCTCATTTTTTTTTTCTATCATCTTCTTCTCCCGTAAGAAGCTCCAGCAGCCAGCCTCCTTTCATGTTCTTTTCTTTGCTTTCTTGAAGCCAAAGGAAGAAGTTGAAGGAATATTAGAAGATAAAATAAGAAGAAAAGAAAAGGAAGCACTTGGAAGCTTTGGTAACCAAAGATCTCCTTCCTTCTTCTTTCATCTATGTTTATATGCATGTTATGTGAATATGTTAGAGTGTTTTGGTATTGATTTAAAGTGATCTTGGTGATAAAGGAAGCAAAACAAAGAGGAGGAAGCTAACTTTCAAAGATTTGACTTAAAGCAAGGTAAGGGGTTTCCTCCTTGTTATGTGATATGTTTTAGGGTTTTGGTTCCTTAGATCTATATTATATATGTTGATTTTGATGTTGAGGAATGTTGTTTTGCCATTTGGGATATCTATGTATGTGATTTTGTTCATGGCAGAAAGTTACAGAATATTTACAGTTTTTGCCACTGAGTTCGTCCCATGTTTTGGCTGCCTTATTGAATGAATTATGAGTGATATTATATCTTGTTGGAAAGATCTTTGAATCCTCTTTCCAATGATATATAGCTTGTATGAATTAGAGATCATTTGGACTGTTAAAGATTGTATAAACCGAAAGGACTGTTTTACTAAAGAAAAACAGGGGAGGCAGTTTTTGCCACTGACTTTATCTGCTGTTTTGACTGCCTGATTGAATTAATTATGAGTGCTATTATAGGTCGTTGGAAAGATCTTTGAATCCTCTTTTCAACGATATATAGCTTGTATGAATTAGAAACCGTTTGGGATGTTAAATTGTATGAAAAAGAAGGTTGCCCTGTTAAATGACTGTTCTGTGAACAGTGTTTCGCAATTCTGGGCAAGAAAGAAAGAAAGAAAGAAAGAAAGAAAAGGAAGAAGAAAGGAAAGAAAAGGAAAGAAAAGAAGGAAAGAAAAAGAAAGAAAAATAAGAAAAAGAATTTGGGACTCAAGATTTAGGGGTCGTCCCAAGAGTAATGTCTGGTGAGTTATGAATAAAATTAAATGGAAGCAAATTTAGTAAAATATAAGACCCGTATGTATGCTATAAACTATGAGGGGGCACTTTACACTACACCGCCCGCAGTAGGGCACGTCCGCAGTAGGACACGTCCGCAGTAGGACACGTCTGTAGTAGGACATAGACCCCCAGTAGGGTCCGCTCGCAGTAGAGCATGCTTGCAGTAGAGCTTAATTCAGAGTCAAAAATAGTGTAGTGAAAGAAAAAGAGCTTGAGCTTAAAAAAAAAAGTGTCAAATCTCTATAGTTAGCTTCCAGAAAGTATTAAATAGACACCAGATGGGACAAAGTATGACCCAAATAGTAAGGCCAAACGACTATTTCCCACCCAAGGTATGCTGTAATGACGAGTTTCCACCCTTTAACTATGGAAACACCAAACACCCACCCATGACCGGTTAGATTTAACCAAACCCTAACGGTGACAAGGGTAAAATTGTCATTTTCTCTAGAATATTAAAAATAAACTAAAATAGAATATATTTTGCCCCCCTAAACTTTAAAAACTAAAATTCCCCCCCCAGCCTAAGTTTTCAAAAATCGCAGTTTCACCCTCCCGAAGCATTACCGACGGTCTCCGGCTCCACTGCCGACGGTCTCTCCCTCCCGAAGCATCCTCACCTTCCAGAGAACTCTTTCCTCCCATTTGGACTTCCAATCGGAGTCGGAGAAGCTGTGGAAGACGAAGAACTTCGTCGGGGAAGACGAAGTTCTTCGTCTTCCCAGTCGTCGTCGTCGTCTGGGAAGACGACGTCTTCCCAGACGAAGACGAGACGACGAGACGACTCGTCGTCCTCTGGGAAGACGAGTCGTCTTCATCTGGGAAGACAATCGTCTTCCCAGACGACGAAGACGAGATCGATCGATCTCGTCTTCGTCGTCTGGGAAGACGATTTCTCTTCCCAAACGGCTTATCTCTGCGTCGGATACGTTGAGGTCGAGTTGAGAGGCGCCATCGGTGGAAGAGAAACCGTCGGGAGGGGAAGACGGCCGGTGATGACGCCGGAGAAAGCGACGGAAAAGGGTTTGGAAATTGGAAGGGTTTGGAAATAAACCCTAGGGGGGGAAATGCAATATTTTCAAACTTAGCTTAGGGAAAAAATGTTAGTTTTTAAACTTTTAGGGGGGGAAATGCAATTAAATTTACCACCGTTAGGGTTTGGTTAAATCTAACCGGCCATGGGTGGGTGTTTGGTGTTTCCATAGTTAAAGGGTGGAAACTCGTCATTACAGCATACCTTGGGTGGGAAATAGTCGTTTGGCCAAATAGTAAAGAGTGAACTAAATTACCCCCTCAATCTCTTATAGAGGTTAGGATGTGGGGTTGAGTCCCAAAAGTGAGTTAGAACAGGAAAAAATGATAGTTTACTTAATTTTTCCCCTTACTGAGTGTTCTTATCACTCACTCCCTTTTCTTTCCTGATTGCAGGTACAGGTGATCGAGGTAGCTGCGAGGCAGGGTCAGGTCAGCGTAGGTAGATCCAGCTGGAGCAGGTTATCTCTGGTTTATATTACATGCATACAGTGGCATGTTTTTATCGATTTTTAACTTTTTGAAATTATGGTATAGTTGCATATGATTACTCCTTGTTTTCAGATGCTTTCAGATGAGTTTTCATATGAGTATATACATCTTTTGTTTGCTTCCAGATTTTCAGTTTTCTTGGAATACTTTCTAAACACTTTTAAAGATGCGTTTATTGTAAAGTATTTTTAAAAAGAAAAAAATAGACGCTACGAATATTAATTCGTAACATTCCTCCTTCGGTGGGTAGTACTTCTAAGGAGGGATGTTACAACTCCCCCTTGGATTTTCACCACTTACAGATAATTATATTAACCTTACTAAGGAAAAACTCAGTAGGATAAAAACCTAAGCAAAGGAACATAATTATTTAATATCCTGTAAGTTGGTATTGGACGTGCTTAAACTGTCTCATTAAAAACCTTACTAGGAAAACCCAGTGGGACAAAACCTAGTGAAGGAAAAAAGAGTACAGTGCACCTTTTATCCAATACTTCAAAATTTTGTCTGATGAATGCTCCCCCTGATAAACGTTCCCCCTCTTTGTAGTAGGATTAACTTAATTACTTGTTGAGCCGTCGTATACTGATGTTATACACTAACTTCTCAAATGTTGATGTCAGCAGTATCTTAGTCAACAAATCTGTAAGATTCTCACTGGATCTTATTTGCTTGACATTAATCTTTTTATTCTGCTAGAGCTCATGAGTGTAAAAGAACTTCGGTGAGATATGTTTGGTTATGTCTCCTTTAATGTATCCACCTCTAATTTGGGCTAAACATGTTGCATTGTCTTCATATAATATGGAAGGAGTGTCTGTTGTAGAAGAAATACTGCATGTATTTCGGATATGGTAGATGACAAACCGTAACCATATACATTCTCAGATGGCTTCATGGAAAACTAAAATTTCTGAATGATTTGAAGAAGTTGCAATCAAGGTCTGCTTGGTGGAGCGTCATAATATAACTGTGTCATTATAAGTAAAAACATAACCCGTTTGTGAACGGGTCTTATGGGGGTCAGAAAGATAACCAGCATCTACATATCCAACCAAACTAAGATTTTTAGGGGATTTGACATAATAGAATAATCTCAAATCTTTAGTTCCACATAAGTAATGAAATATATGTTTGATTCCGTTCCAGTGGCGACGGGTTGATGTAGAGCTGAATCCGACCAATAAATTAACTGCGAAGGATATATCCGGTCTCGTGCATTGGGCCAAATATAATAAGGCTCCAATGACATTAAGATATGGTACTTCAGGACCAAGTATCTTTTCATCTTCTTCTTTAGGATGAAATAGGTCCTGTTTTGGATCAAAAGACCAAACAACCATTGGAGTGCTCAAAGGATAAGTCTTATCCATATTAAAACGTTTTAATAATTTTTCAATATATGCAAATTGATGGATAAATATTTCATTTGAATGTGCTCGATCTGCAGGCCGAGACAATATTTTGTTTTCCCCAAATCCTTCATTTCAAATTCTTTTTTCAGATATTCAGCAGTTTTTGAGAGCTCTTCAAGAGTTCCAATTAAATTCATGTCATCAACATAAACTACTATAGTAGTAAATCTCGATTCTAACCTTTTGATAAAGACACATAGACATATAGGGTCATTCACATAGCCCTTTTTTTTTTCAAATATTCATTGAGGCGATTGTACCACATACGTTTGGATTATTTTAATCCGTACAATGATCGTTGTAATTTAATTGAGTACATGCCTCTTGAATTGACCCTTTTTGCTTCATGCAATTTGTATCTTTCAGGGAGTTTTATATAAATTTCAGTGTCGAAAATCCCATACAAATAAGCAATAATTACATCTATTAGACGCATATCTAGTCCTTTAGAGACGGTTAAACTGATTAAATATCTGAATGTGATTATATCAATCACAGGTGCATATGTTTCATCAAAGTCTATATCGGGTCTTTGGGAAAAGCCTTGGGCTACAAGTCTGGCTTTATATCTAGTAATTTCATTTTTCTCATTTCTTTTTCTCACAAATACCCATTTATATCCAATGGGTTATACATCTTGAGGTGTTGGAACTACAAGCCTAAACACTTGACGTTTTGCTAGAGAATCTAATTCTGTTTGAATTGCTTCTTCCTATTTAGGTCAATCATGTCTTTGTTTGCACTCAGCCACAGTATGTGGTTCAAAATCATCATCATTCAGAATTTTAGTAGCTACTACAAATGAGAATATATCATCAATTATAATTGTTTCACGATTCCACATCTCTCTTGTATGAACATAATTTAAAGATATTTCAATATTCTTATTTTCCTGTTCATCAGGACTTTGTACCACTTCAGGGGTTTGTGTCACTTCAGGGACTTGTGCCACTTTAGGGGTTTGAGTCTCTTCAGAGACTATAACCTCTTCTGGAGGAATATTAGAGAGTGTGGATTTTTCAATTATCTTAGGATCATCATGATTGATATTTGTTTGATTATTTACCTTTCTTTTTCGAGGAACAGTGTCCTTCGATCCAACAGGTCTATCACACTTCTGGCGTGAGGTAGATTGATCAGTCATGACACGAATGGACTATTCAGCAGTCATATTGATTCTTGTTGGTGCATTAGCAGCTGGAACATGTGATCTTGTCACTTTTGTCGTATCTACAAATGCATTAGGTATTTGGTTGGTAATAATTTGTAAACGCACTATCCTCTGTACTTCAGTTTCACTTTGGGATGTGCGAGGATCTAAATGAGACATGGTAGGTACATACCAAACAAGTTCATGTTTAACTTCAGGAGGTATTTTCTTTTTCCCTAAAGACGAAAAAGTTGTCTCATCAAAGTGACAATTTGTAAATCGTGCAGTAAAAATATCACCTGTTAATGGTTTCATGTACCTGATAATGGATGGTGAATTATATCCAATATATATTCCCAAACGACGTTGAGGTTTCATTTTTGTGCATTCAGGAGACGCAATAAAGACATATACAACACAACCAAATATTCTCAAATGAGATACATTAGGTTGGTGACCAAAGACCAATTGTAAGGGAGAATATTGATGATAAGAAGAAGGTCACAAGCGAATTAACGCTGCAGCATATAATATAGTATGTCCCCACATAGAAGTAGGTAATTGACTTTTTAGTAATAAAGTGCGTGCAATTACCTGGAGTCATTTGATAAGAGACTCAGCTAATTCATTTTGTGTGTGGACATGCGGGATTGGATGTTCAACCTCAATCCCCATAGACGTGCAATAATCATCAAATGTTTTGGATGTAAATTCACCAGCATTATCTAGCCGTATTGACTTGATCGAATAATATGCGAAATGTGCTTTTAAATTGATAATTTATGCTAACAGTTTAGCAAATGCAACATTTCGAGTAAGCAATAAACAAACATGAGACCATCGTGCAGATGCATCAATTAAGCCCATAAAATAACGAAATGACCCATTTGGTGGATGAATTGGTCCACATATATCCCCTTGAATCCTTTGCATGAATGATGGGGATTCACCTCCAATTTTGGAAGGGGATGGTCTTATTACTAATTTGCCTTAAGAACAGACGGTGCAGAATTGTTCACTGGACAATAAAATTTTATGATTCTGTAATGTATGTCCATATGAATTTTCAATAATCATACACATCATTGTAGATCCTGGGTGGCCTAAATGATTATGCCAAAGCATAAATGCTTTTGGATCAACAAACTTCTGGTTCGATACTACGTAGGTTTCAATTGTCTTTATGATTGTATAATACAATCCAGATGATAAAACAGGCAATTTCTTTAGTATAAGTCTTCTTTCGGAGGCATTACTAGTTATACAAATGAATTCTACACCATTTTCACTCATGGTTTCAATATGATAACCATTATTTCTTATATCTTTAAAACAAAGTAGATTTCTTCTGGATCTACTTGAATATAATGCATCATTGATGTTTAATTTAGTCACATTGTTTAACATAATTATATATAGTATTTACTTTAGCCTCTATTAGTGATAAAGTTAAAAAAAATTTCTTTTCTTTTAATATAGTGAGGGTGGTTACATTATCGACCAAACACAGATTTCCATCATCAGCTTTTGAAGTTAACGCTTCAAGTTTGGAGTCCATTTCCTTTCACTTTAAAATTTACATTAGTGATTACAAAATTTGAAAGGAAGAAACATATAGTACTAATTACACACTATAATATACATAATTTCTTAGTCTTGAAGAAATTCTGAAAGATCAAAGTTTGCCAGATCTACAGGGTCTGGATTATCAACACAATTTGATTCGATCTTTTGGTCTGTATTTTTAATAGATGCTTGGTATAAATCTACCAGATGTCTTGACATACGACAGGTACGTGACCAATGACCTTTAGAACCATATCTATAACATTTACTATCATGATTCTGTGATTTACTTTGTATCATTTTCCCTTTATCTTGTTTTGCTTCATCTCTGGTCCTTTGAAGGTGGAAAGATGTTCTATTATGACCACATTTGGATCGAAACTTATTTCGTCCAGGACCTCGTCTACGCCCACGATAACTACTACTAGTAGTTGGTTTCACTTCAGGGAACGGTGTAGTACCAGTGGGGCGAGTCTGATGGTTCCTTAATAATAATTCATTATTTTGTTTAGCCACCAATAAACAGGATATTAGTTCAGAATATTTTTTAAAATTTCTTTCTCTATATTGTTGTTGCAGGAGCATATTTGAGGGATGAAATGTGGAGAAAGTTTTTTCTAACATATTTTCTTCAGTTATTTTTTCTCTACATAGTCTCATTTAGGAGACAATTCTGAACATAATAGAGTTATATTCACTTACAGATTTAAAATCTTGTAAGCGTAAATGAGTCCCTTCATATTAGGCCATTGGTAATGTAAATGATTTATGATGATCGAATCTTTCTTTTAGATTTCTCCATAATTCCAGTAGATCCATAATATTCACGTATTCTGCTCATAGCCCTTCGTGGATATGATGACGAAGGAAAATAGTAGTTTTAGATTTATCCTGCTGGGATGCATCATTTCCTTCTTTTATTGTTTCTCTAGGGCTCATTGATTGTAAATGAAGAACTGTGTCCAAAGCCCATTCAGAATAATTTTCTCTATCTAATCGAAGGGCAACATATTGAAGTTTTATAAGATTTGTCATTTTCACCAACTGCAGGTTGATGAAAGAAATAACAGTTAGTGATATAATAAAGAAAAATTATGTGCGAACTTCAGGTTCTTATTTATCATATATTCACAAAACTTCTGGTTTTATGATTCATATTCATAATATTATATTATTTAAAACTTACATAATATTTTAGATTTCTATTTTATTATTTTCATCACTTATCCAATCTTCAAGTTGCAAGTGGGATGTAGTTATAATAAATGTTTTAGTGAAATATAGGACTTCAGACCTATATATATTTTCTCATGAGTTTATAATCTTCAAGTTACAAATCATATACCGTAATCATATTTAGGACTTCAGGTCCATGTTCATAATTTTTGTAACTTCAGGTTATAAATAATATTCAGAACTTCAGGTCCAAATTTATGATATTTTGTAAACTTCGGATTGTAAATAGGGTACCATTATAATGGAAAATTAAACAGAAATATAACAGAAATTAAAAGTTAACTAAGACATCATTATGATATCCGTATATAAGCAGCATAATGACATAATGAAAATAATGTAATATAACTGAGTAGATTGTACTGATAACGTGTTATAAAATTAATTTAGCAAATATGAAAGATAAAGAAATGAAAGAAGATTAAAGGAAGGCAGTAAGACAGAATTAAGAAGAAAATGAGAAGAAAGCAAAGCAACGAAAATATGATTTTTGGATGCTACAATTACAAAGTATGAGAAGGTATTTATAGAACATTTGGCCACCCTTTTAGTAAAAAAAAATACACTTTGCAAGCTAAAATTGTCAAGACATTTAATGCCTTCTTATTCTCTTTTGCCAAATTTTCTTCTCCTGTGCCAGTCTCTCCAATTTCTTCTTGCAGTAATAAATATTTCCCATCCCTTTTCTTGACTTGATTTGGTGGAAAGCCACCTGCAGCTGTAACAATTATCATATTTTATCAGTAAAATTTGCGTAGTCTCCCTGAGCATCGCAAAGTCTCTGTCCTTATCAACATTTACCACGTTGCCAAACAATCTGCAAAGCTTCTTGACATGTGTCGGACACATGTCTCTCATAGCATCCACCTTTAACGTACAGTTATAAAACAAATGTAGCAGCCATGCATTTTATCCTTTTCCACCTTCGAAACACGAAGTACCAGCAAGGTTTTAGAGAGAAAAAAATGCCTCCAAAGCGTTCAGCTAAAGTGGTGGTAACTAAGAAAGTTGTTCAAGAAACTGTTCAGGTTTCCATACTTGAAGCCAAGAAAAAAGCAAAAGACCCTGGAGAAGATAATGAACAACCACAATTGAAGTCCATTAGCATTGAAGACAAAGGAGGAGGAGGAGAAAAGAGCGAGACTGTTCGAATTGCAGTGCAAGAAAAGCCAGAGCAGCGTGAGCCTTCTACTTCTTTGGAACAAGAAGAATGACAACAACGAAAACAGAAGAAAGAAGAGAAAGATCAATTGGGCAATGAAAAGTCCAAGGGCAAAAAGCGAAAACGACGTAGTGGAGGCGGTAGTGAGAAGTACAAGACTTATGTGTTCAAGGTTCTGAAGCAGGTTCATCCAGGAATGGCCATATCGTCCAAGGCAACGACGGTCGTCAACAATTATATGGCCGACATGTTCGAGAGGATTGCAGACGAGGCGGCTACGCTTTCTAAGTATAATAAACGGATGACACTGTCCTCCAGGGAGATTCTGGGAGCAGTGAAGGTGGTTTTGCCAGGCGATCTCGGCAAGCATGCCATTGCTGAAGGGAACAAGGCTGTCACTAATTATCTGTCTCATAATGTTAACGACTCAAAATCTTAGAAGTGATCGTAATCAGAAAGTTCTCCGAATAATTTGTAAGCAAAAGATATTTCCACTCGCTAATTTATTTAGATCTGAAAAATAAATCAACACCATTTGTTTCATCAATCATACACTCAACTATGACTATATGGATCACAAGGCAAGAAACCAAAAAAGAAATTAAATAAAAAAAGAAATACCCGGAAGACTCCAGGGGGAAAAACTGATTAAGATTCTATACTGTGTTAATCCAACTTCTACCCTTTCATTTAATTCTCGTTAATATCATAAGACAGAATATACACGAATCACCTCCACTACAGGAGCCCGACACATTGGACACTTTCCTCCACTTTCGACCAACTCATTTGCACATTTTGAACATGAGCACATGTGCCCACATCTGTCATAAAAACATAGAGGAAAAAGAAAAAATGTGAAATAATTGTTATGTGGCTCTTGGATCCAACAAATCTATCAAACAGATTTACTGAAAACTTACCTGTACAGTAAGGAATCAATATTGCTATCAGAACATACACAGCAAACTCCCTTCCTCACATAATCCCATTTAGATCTGTCTTCTGGCATAGTGTCTTCACATATTCCTTCAAACAAAAGCAAAATCACATTAACTGTCAACTTATAAAACTTGAAGAAAAAGCAGTAACTATATCTACAGGGTTAAAATAGAGCCTTCGAGAAAAACCTATTACTCTACTTTCACAAATTTTCTTTCCCCAGTTTTAAATCATTGAAACAAAACGCAAGAAATAGTCGAGATAACACTAATTGTGGATACTAGATTTGGGGGTGCAAACAAGCCAAGTTGGGCTTAGTGATTGGCTCAAACTCGGCTCAATTATATATACACAGAGCTCAATCTCACCAAACCAATAAGATCTCAATCGCTCGAGGCAAAACAGTTAACTCGAACTAGACTTAAAAGGTTACATTTTAATTCCATAATTTTAAAAAAAAAAAATTGAATCACATAACTTATACATTAATCAATTACCCCGACATTCAATATTAAGAAATAAGATTTTAAGGATGTAAGTATAAATCTGAATCTTTTAAAGGTTTATTGATATTTTACTCGTAACCAGTCATGAGCTCACAAGCTCACTAAGCCAACAGATATCAAGTTTGAGCTCAATTCAAGAGCTGAACTCGAGTAACTCAAGAATCAAGGTAGGCTTGGCTCGAGACAACCAGAACTGCGAGCAACCCCAACTATCTTGGATAAAACTATTTGCAATAATAATATGTATTAATTTGTATACTAAAAATGATGTCACCATGTGATTAGATGATATTTTATCTTTATTTCAAAATTATCAAATCATATAGTAACACATCATTGTTAGTATACAAATTAATACTTATGGATAGTGTACTTAGTTTTATTGTGCTAGATTTAATTCCAATAATTTAAAGTGTTATGTTCTAGAGATATGTTTCCATAAATCTTTGCCCTCCCTCTATACATATATATTAGGGGTAGAAACGCTAAAAATTAACAGCAACAACATGTCAATGGCCATATCCCTGGAGGCATATCTTCTCTCTATGAGAGGGAAATGTAGGGTGAGCAGCAGGTTCAATTCCAAGCATATTATGAGAAAAGAAAAAACTATTCATTAAACTAGAGATCAACCTGGTGAACCAGCTGAACGATCCAGCGCAGCAGATACTTCTTGCCTTATTGAGCGCTGCAGCTCAAGTTGCATATCCATGCAGGCCTCCAGCATCCTCTGCATGTTATTCATCCTTTGCTGCAGCCTAGTCATGTCAATCCTTAAATCATTAATGATCTCCCACTCCTGCAGTAAATCAGCGGGGAATCAGTACACAAACTAAATGCAGATAAGCAAAAGACAAGTTAGAGAGTAAAATTAAAAACTAAACCATTGAAATATGTCATATACCATTCGCTTAAAAAAACTAATAGACTATTAAAAAGATTGCCAGCAACAAAGTGCAACTTTCTCCCACCATTGTCCTCATCATTTAGATCCCCAGACCAGCTAATATTTAGCTTTACCAGCCTATTTCATGAAAGATGACACTAAAATTTCACCAACAATGTGCGGTATATAATTGCTATTACATAAATTTTCCACTTAATTAATACGTTTTCCAGAATAATATCAAACTGAAACAAAAGGAAAAGCAGACGTACAATCCCAAAGCGCTGATGGATGTCATGGGGTGGCCAATGATCCTGGTGAGATGCATGATCCCAGAGTGGCTGAACAGGGGCTACTGGGGGTGAAGGCATACCAAGTGGTGGACTCTCAACTGCATCCCGTTGGCCTTCAGTCTGATCCCCATTTTGCTGCTCTAGATCTTGTTCTTCTGATGCAGCTGCAGCCGCAGTAGATGTTGCATGTATTTCCCAATCAATTGGAGCATGACTTCGCCTTTCCACATATGATTGTATCAGTCGATCAAGACTCTCACGGAAACCACTACGAAGAAGATTAGACACACTCCTCCTACAAAAAGGATAAAACCTTCCTTTAGAATTCTCCATTTTTGTACCAAAAGAAAACCATGTATTGACAAAACATTACCTGCTCAGGAGTTCCCTGAGTTCCGTATTATACACATTATCATCATCAGGTAGATAAACTGTATCCATCCTTCCAACAGGATAAGTTTCTGTATCGGCAGGCCCTTCTAACCAATTCCGTACGGCCTCTTGAAAACCATCTTGTAGATGATCATGTTCTGTGTCTTGGGTCCATTGGTTAGCAGCACTTTCCTGGTGATTTTCATTAACATCTTCTCCATCATCATCTCTCCATTCATTAGATTCTAAACTAGCCCCTTGCCAATCTATTTCTCTTTCCTCATTTCCAAAAACTTGTTCCTGCCAATCCTCTACAATAGCAGCAGATTCTTGCCCAACCACATCTTCAATCAAGTTGCCTTCTAAATTATCTGCAGCATGTGTTGATCCATGAGTTGCACTTTCCTCACGACTTCGCTGAGCCAGTTCATATGATACTTCACCAGTTTCTCCCAGATGAGGATTCACTGCATGTTCATTTCGCAAAGTTTCTTGAGACAATTCATTTGCAGTATTGCCCTGCCAGTCTTCATTCAAGCCCCGTCCAGCATTATATCTCCTCTCAGTGATTTCAGCATTGGCTGACCTTTCCCACTCTCTATCCTCATTTTCAGACACTTGTTCCTGCCACTCTTCTACACTAGCAGTGGTTTCTTGCAAATTTACATTTTCAATAATATCAACTCCTATATCAGCTCTACCATCTGATGAACTGTGGCTTGCATTTTCGTCATTATCAAGTTCAGATGGTTCACGAAAATCATCCATAACTTCCTGTGAATTGTTTGTTTGGAATTGTTCATTTCGGTTACCATTGATGTCAGCGTTAGATGAGGTATCAGAATGGCTGCTGCTTAACCTGGAGATAAATCCTTCCCTGATAGAAAGAAACAGATCAGATATATTACACCATCAATAAATAGCTCCATGACAAACTATTCTACTACTATATCATACAATCACAGAATTAAAAACAAGATCCAATATTTTAATGCAACAATCATGACATAACTAATGTCATAATCCAATAGCACACCACATTGAGCACTTAAACTAACAAAAATAAAAATTATGCAGAGGGGAAACAAATATGAAATTAATTGAATAAATGAAAAAAGCACTATACACTAATGTTAAAAATGGATAAGTAAAAACATCTTCTATTGAAGAGAAATATAATAATCAAGACACTCAAGGACAAATTATAATTTTTTCAAATTTTGTTCATGCCTTAAAGCACACACAATCTTTTCTAGCATGCACAAAAGAGGCAGTAAAGTTCAATGTAAGCTACATGAAAAGTACACCAAAATTGAGTTTCACACGTGCAACCATGAAAGTTGCAAAAAACATTCAGAAAAATGCTGTATAAAATATGAACAACTAGGAAAAAATGGAAAAAGAAAAAGAAAAGCGCATGCACACTCTCCCTCTTGTATAATACGTCTAAACAGACTGTATGTCTTTGCCCTCAATTTGCCCGAGTTTAGACCAGTATTAGTAAGTCTGGAATAATAAATAGCATACCTTAGACCAGAAACCGTATGTCTTTGCCTCAACAAACCTAACTCCCTAGCTGCTGTGGACCTGGGTCTCTCATCCTCAACCACTCGGTCATTTCGCAAGAACCTACCTCGAAGTAGCGACTGCATATAAATTGATTAAAGGGATAAATATAGATATAAAGAATATTCAATTTGACTACAAATATTCACTATTGGAGAATTATACATAAATATGGTAGTCATATAGTCAATTTTTTGAGAAGAAACTCTGTCAAAATCATTGACAGAAAAAAAATAATTACACAAGAGTGAACAAGTTATACACAAAATTTTAGACCCATCTAAAGATCATAAAAAGACCAATACCAATAAAGTATAGGGGCATTCATATAATCATCGACAACAAGAATAACAAAGAAATTTAAACTTTGATTAGCTTTATAGCATCTCACTTGAATGCGGTTCCGATAAGCAAAATTTGATACAGCTCGATGCTCCAACAAACCTTGAAGCTCCCTTTTCCTTTCACTTTCGGCATTTTTAATCATGTCAAGCAAAGCTTGTCTGCCACATAATCTACGAATGCCCCTCCGGCTCCGGACATGCTCAGTTTGGTCATTTTGGTTGACAACCAACCCATCAAGAACTTGTTCAATCTGACCACCCATTTCGGTTGTTTGTTCTTCTCTGCTATCACCACAAGCACCTCTTTGCTGGCTATTCAGTTGCACCCACCCTCTTATAATTCTCACCCTCTCCTGCTCAGTTTCACCCAGCCATTCAGCCCTTGGAGTTTGGTTCATACGAGAAATATTAGATGGGCATTCTCTGGCCCCAGTATTCATCCATTCCCGAAAAATTTGCCTTACCCTCTCCCTTTCAACTTCCCCTAAACGAGAAGAACGATCATAATTAAGATTGCTAGGATCCCCATGCCCATTTTGTGTCCCAAATCGATTTGGAGACCATTGTACAAACTCATTTTCACTCACACTTGCTTCCTCAGATCCACCACCATGTTCACTGCCTAGGCTTTCAGACATATCTGTCCTTGCAAGGTCAGCAGTCAACCCATTAACCTCTTCTTCTGGCAGTCTTTCATTGACCCTCTCATGGGAATGACTTGCCACGTGTTCATCCTCAAACTCCCGCCACATTTGCAAGAGTGGGGATGGTCGGGTGCTTCTGCTCTCTTCACCTCCTCTCCTCCGTGATGTTTGCGACCGAGACTCGCAAAGGAAAGAGGAATCAAGCACAGAAACATTCTGCAGACCAGCTATAGCCATTACTTCAAAACTAAAATTACAATCAACCAAAACTTATCAACCCATCTGCTGAAAATGCTTTAGAAAGTGCATTTATTTACAATTAATCCAAGCAGACACTTCCTTTCAAGATCAGATTATCGCAAAAAAATGACAATCATCTCAGTTTGTATCATCATCCTCGCCATTATGGTCATCTTCACTGTCTTCAGACACATGAAGACAATGAGATAAAACCATCAGATCGACCCGGCATCAAGTCTTCAAATCTGCATGAAAATTCAACAAATTAACTAGCACTTCATTAAACTTTATGATGCATCGACAGACTGGACGTCATCTCCCATATTTTAAAACACATCACACACAGTAACTTTTATGATGGAAGTTCAGAAATCACCGACCCATTAAATCTATCTAATTTTCAAATGCTCATTTTAATTACAAAAAATTAAAAAATAATAATAATATATTGAATATTAAATAGTAAAATCCATTGCCTGTAAGGTCAAAAAGCTGAGCCAAAAACATTTTTATATATCCACTCAATATGTCAATGCTCTGTTTGTTTACCGAGAAAATGTTCAACAAGAAAAGTAATGCACATATTAAATCTCAATATTCCCATTTTGTTTTATAAAGCAATCTCAACCCGACGGTAACACGACTACAAGCCCAAATCCAATTGCGCCTGTGAAAATCTAAACAACTGCAGCTCAATAGATTGAAAACTTTATCATTTTTCATTAATTTCTCGACCTCTGCCAGCAGTCAAACAGCCGTAAACAACAAAGCCATATAAAAGTCAAATAAATCCGAAACAAAAATAACCACAAACAAATTCCAAATCGAGATCGACATGGACATACATGGTTAGGGAAAACAAAACGAAACGCACCGTTTAACAGACAGAAACCAAGCGCAATACGTTGCAGTGTGGAGCGGAAGTAAAGTTAAGAGGCGGACAAACAAAATTGTGAAGAAAAAAACGGAGAGAGAGAGAGAGAGAGAGAGAGAGAGAGAGCGAGGGAGGGAGGGAGAGGGAAGAGAAGAGATTTGATAAATGAGAGGAGACACGTCATCTGATCTCACGGCCTGAGCCTATAAATCTTGCCGTAACACAAACGTCCAAACAAATATTATGTGGGCTGTTAAGCAATGAGAAAGTGACAGGTGGCATCTGTCCCTTATGGAAACTTTTAAATCTTGAATTCAACGAGAAGTGCAGAGCAAGCTCTCTGGACTCCTTTTAACGACACCGTTTTGTTAGCGCACGTGTGATCCGCGCGCTTGTTGAACAGTTGGGCAGCCTTAGTGGAACGCGTCTTGGGAGATTTCAAATTTGGAGCAAGTAAATCACAATATTTTCTTAATTATGATAATTGCCAGATTTCCTTTTTATTCAAAAACACTGACACTCAAATTACATACCTCATATTATATAGGCCATTGGACTATTTTCTCTCAAGTTTTAATTTAATCTTAAAAAAATATATTCACAATAGTTAAACTCATTCATGAGCTAATTATCATAAATATATTCACAACAGTTGAAAAACTCAAATATTCATTCATAAGCTAATTACTGTTAAAATTTTTAATTAGATACAAGAGTAAAATAATTATTTTACCTTTAACCCTAAAATCTTAAAATTTTATATTATTTGTCTCTCAGGTTATTAAAAGGTAATATTTTACCTTAATTCTCAAAGTTTAAAAAATTTAAATTTTACTTTTAAGATTTGTTTATATTCTCCGACCAACGACTAACACTTTCCATTCATCTTCTAGATTTGACCACAAAATACAGTAATCTACCACCACAAAGGATAATGAAGCACTAGTGTGACGAATCGAAGAGAAAGAAGCATTGACGCTTTGAATCAAAGAGGGTTGTCACGTTTTCCTCCATCACTGGCTTCATTTTCCATCAATTCGCATGACGAAAGCTTTGTATAGAGCCGATTCAACCGAAATTAAAGCCAATGTTGGAGCAAAACGCAACGGAAAACACGATGGCCCTCTTCAATTTGTCGTGTTAGAGCTTCTTCCTTTGTTGTGGGACATTGTTAGCGATGGCAGAGAAAAGGAATGATAATAGAGCAAAAAACCCTAAGGGTTTGTAGGGGTGAAATGTTATTTTTTCAAAGTTGAGACGAGGTGAAATGTTATATTTCAATACCTAAGAGGTAAAATGAAAAAATATATATATATATTTTTTAATATGAAAGTAAATTAATGATTTTATTCTTACATTTAATTGAAATTTTTAATAACAATTAACTTACAGGTGAATGTTTAAGTTTTTCAACTATTACAGGTATATTTTTGAGGTTAAACTAAAACTTGGATGAGAAAAATCTTTTAGCCTATTATATATCATTTAAAAGGTTCACCATAAATAATAATAATAATAATTCTAATTATAGTAACATATAAAAGTGATATTAAAAGTTAACAAAATTTGTAGTGTATTAAAATTTAAAAAAAAAAAAATCTGAATTTGAACCTTTATTATAATTCTAAAACTTTAATTTATTTGATATAGTGGTTCAATCACTATACTTTATTGGTCACAAGAACTTAATATAAAAGGCATAAAAGAAAATTGAATCAATTATACATATAATATAGGCGCAATGAAACATAGGAGTAGATAATCAAAAGTTGGGGAGCCTACAAAAATAGTAAGTTTTGTCAAAACTTGCTTGAGAGCCTTATTTTTATAATCATTGTTTTTCTCTGTTCATTATAAAGCATACATGACCCGTTGTCATAACTGGTCCGGTAATTTTCCTAACCTAGCTTTCCCTTCTTTGTATTTTTAGATTGAGTGTTCTTAATCTATAAGCCATCAGAAAGTTACTTTGCCTTCTTTGTATTTTTAGATTGAGTGTTCTACTTTTTGCAGGCTTTGCTTAATCTTGCACATTTCAATAATATTCTTATTATATGCCTAATTCAGTGTTATAATTTAACCATGTCTTATAGGGTGAGTTACATTTTCCCACTTACAAAAAATAAAGCTTACATTTTCCCATTTAAGTTTACGCTTAAAAACACTTTTTCTTCCCTCAAATTTATAATTCATACTTTTTAATCTTAAACCTAACTTTGTTATAGAAAAGAATTTTGATGTAATATCGTACATTTTAGTTATTATATTTTATATAATTATTTTGTTTTTCAAAATTATCATAGTACATGAAATTTTAAAAACAATATATTATATTACTTTTCTAAACATTAAATTTGTATCAACGTTTTTTTTTTTTTCTCACTACCATTATAATTGTTACCATTCCAACCCAGCAAGCCACCCTTTACCTTCGCACCCACCATCTCTTAAAGTCTCACCCCCTTAGCACACATCAAGTTAGTCTACACCACCATTACTATTGCTGTCGAATCATCATGTCTCTCATAGGGTTTAAAATTTCTATTCTCACCAAAACACTAACGTTTTCCATTGTATTCTCCACTTTCAACAATCTAATTCTCATATGCTCTCTTTTGGTCCCTTATATTTTAACATTATTTTTATTTTTTAAAATTTTTTTGTGAATCATATCAAATCGATCTATAAACCAATTTAAAAACCCTTGATATAGCTCATATAGTATGTAAATTGTGTCTTTTTTCTTAACTCAACCCCTTAGACATTTCTACTGACATTAGATATCTCTAATGCTGATATTACCACGTCATTATTTATGAAACATAGAAGAGAATTATACCACAATACACAAGTATTTTAAACCTAAAGAATAAATAAACTCATAGATGTGTTTGAAAAGGAATGAAATGTAAGACTCAAATGATGGGTTTATTTTTATTTTTCCTATGTGACTATATTATCCCTCATAATTTAAAAAACTATAGAAAGTAAAAACCTTTAATAGGAAATAGTTAACACCAAACAGATTAATTGAATTCTAAGCTATCTCATACTATAGTCAAATAAGAAAGAGTAATAGTTACAAAAGAGTAGTTGGGAGTCAACTAAATTCAACAATCTGTAATAAGAAAGAGAAATCTATTTTTACCAAGAAGTTCCCTAAGGGCAGCAGGTTATTCTAACACTTAAAAAAGGGCGTAACAAAGTTTTAAAAAGTTTATAGAGTCGGTTGCAAAAGAAAAATACTAAAAAATATGAAACGTAAGGTTAGATAAAATGAATTTTTCAAAATCCAATTTTAAAAAAAATAATATAAATTTTTAAGATTTATTAATAAATATACAAACAATTTTACTCTTATTTTTAATAAAAAATTATTAACAAAAATTAGTTTATTAATATATATTTAAACTTTTAAAATATTATAAATATATTTTTAAAAATGAACTAAAACTTGGTTAAATCATAGTCTTTTGGCCTCGATATTTATATTTAAGATGTCGGTCGCCATTAAGGAGTTTGCGAGAGACAATATTATTTTAATTTCCAGCAATCCCTAGCTTTTCCTTATCTTGTGTCCTGCAGGAGAAAAGGAATGGCGTTGACTGATGCCAACAAATCAGGTCGATAATTGTTCATTATTGGAATATTATTATAGGCCTTAATGTTGGCTCAAAGTCGGACCATTCCCTAATTTATCTCATTTAAGGAGTAGCATCCATCCACCAAGTGCCCACTATCCAAAACGGTGTCGCCGGTCCCAGTTTTGTCAATCTATTAATTAATCAATCACACAATTCATTTTCATGACCATGAAAAGTTCATAAAATTCAAGCCCAAGATTGTGTAACATTTTTATATTTGTACAAAATATTATTATTAATTTACATACCCATTTAATTATTCTAAATGAATTGATAGGCATATAAAAAAACAAAAATAAATTGTACAATTAATTAAGGGAGGGTTCATTTTGGGTCAGCATTTCAACAATCAAATCATGGAATTTTAGCATCTAAATTATATTTAATTGACTTAAGATTAAGAATAAAAAAAAGGCAAAAAGTGAAAGGGCACACTGATACAGTGAAATACAGAAAGAACAAAGCAGAAAAACACATCACAGCGAAACAAATAAACGGAAGTGATTTGAGAAGGGGACCCATATGGATGATCATGCGGCCCACAATATGCTACCAGTTGTCTTTTGTTAATGGCACATGTCAAAACGGGACCCAGAATGGACTCATCATGTACCTTAACCACATCACATGCCTCGCCAATTATTATGCAAGTACATCAATCAAATTACCTAGTCTCATATGATTACCCCACGTAATTATCATTATTATAATAATTAATTAATTAATTAATCTTGATTATCAATTTCTTTCTTTTGATACTTCCAAGAATTTAAAGCTCCTCCAATTCTTATCCCATGCATTTTTAATTCATTTGATAGCAATCCTAAGTATGATTTAAGTATCTATTACAGGTGAATGAAATAAACATTTTCCTTCCCAATTATTGCTAATTTATCTTAATCCACTCATGTTTTAATACATAGAAACATCACAAATTTATGTTGTGATTAGAATATATTAATACTATAAATAACTAGACCTCTCACCTTAAATATTGAAAAAGTAATAAAATTATGTGTGTATACTTTTAAATATATAATAAAGTATATAGATGATATATCATTATATAATTAAATAATTTTAAATTTAAAATAAAATAATATTCAATTAAATGATAACAAATTATTTCTATATATAACTGTTTTTTAAAGAACGAAATCTTATGATTGATTGATGGGCATCAACCAAAAGGGTAATTGCTCGTATATATCCATAGACACCGTGACAATAAATTGGGAATTAAAAGCAGGTGGTGAATGTGTTAGGTTGCTTGTCATTCACTTCCTTCACATCTTCCTTCTGGATTTCTATTTCAAAGAAAAACTCCACACACATCAAGACAATCTTCATTATTTCTTCACATCTGTAAATAATTTAAAAAGTTTAACACACAGTGGCCAAAAGATGTCGCTTTGCCTATAGATAATGGGGCAAACTTGAGCCTAAAGAAATATCTTTGCATCGCCTGCCGGGAGGCTATTACACAAATTGATTAGAAATTTAGCATGCTATGTTTCTGGTACTTCGGCTTTTAATATGTCAATGTGGGGTGCATCTCAGGGAGAGAATTTAAGAGCCCCCTTGTGCGAAGAGACGTTTGCATCTCTGGGTCGGGTAAAATCAGTGACTGTGGACTCAAATTGTTTTGCTCCCTTGGCGTCTTACAAGGGATATGAAAAAACAATTAGGTCCCATTCGCCATATCACATCACATTGATGAAAATTCAACAGGGAAAGTGTGCAACAGACACTTGGAAGTTGTTGTGTTGGGTTGTTGCGTTGCGTTGTGTTGTGTTGTTCATGTGGTGGGAAAACTTTGTTGTCAATTGGCTGAAAAATGTGCTACATGTGTTTTATGTTTGTTATCTGCCATCTTTACTTGTATATTGATGTAATTAATGAATTGAATCACAACACAATTATATCCTTCGTACGTACTTGAAATTAAAAGTTATAGGGATTCAATAAATTGGATGTGTCACAGTTTATATCAAATCTATTTCGAATTCAATTGATTACCAATCTAATGAAACTAATATTCTTTTTCATATTATTTTAAAATAGGTGATTTATCGTATTGTATTAATAAAAGGGAGTTATCATCTTTTTATAATAATATATTAGATTTTTCTTAGATAAACCTAATAACTCACACTAATATCTATTTTATCTATAAAACGTTTAATATATTCAATAAAATTGATTATAGTATGTTTACGAAACTTAATTTATTAGACTACACATTTACCCGGGTTTCATTAAATTAATACGATATCAATGCTTGCTTAGGTCCGATAAAATTTTTACCATATTTATCAATCAATTTGGGACCACCTACTATCTATACCCCTTGAGGTTTGATGTAACAATGAATTTCCCCACAAAAATCTCTTCCTTATTGACAAATTATTTGACTTTGTAAACAACTAAACTTTACACTATCTCTGGTTAGTTAATATATATATTTATTGAATTGTTCTCTTGTCATCTATTTAACAACTTAACATAGGGGAGCTTTGTTGTTTAATCAAATGGTATCCAATGTTGTTTAAACCAATTAATCAAGTATAAAATCATGTAGTGCAAAATTTAAGTCATTTCTTTGGCGAAAGAGAAAAACTGGTAAGCTCGCTCTTCCTTAGCTTTTTTTGAAATGCCAACAACAAATGCCAACTTTGAATTTCTTCAGAGTGTAGTAGGTACAACTAAACTGACATAAACAAAATTAATTGTGGGGGGGACTGCAAAGTTAAAGGCCATTGAAAATTGCTTTGAAAATTTTCCAAAATCAACTTAATGGAAAAAGATAAAAAATTTTGTTGGTTAGGATAAGCCTCACATTCAGGCTTTTGCGTTAAGGATTTGGTGCAATAATGTGGCAATTACACCTGAAATGTAAGTTGTGCTTTCTAATTCTAAACGGTTCATAATTACCCAAAATCGAAAGAGAAGTGACTTCTTACCACCATCTTACTTTGTTTTAATATGAAAGTTTGATCACTGGCATTGCTGGTGGTACAGTTCGGAAGCGTAAAGGACTGATGACCAATTGTTTGCCCCAATCGTCAATTTCTCCGTATTCAATAGTTTCAGTTAAATTATTTGGGTTTGTTCATCTTTCCTTCATATTCCCGATTTTAATTGATGTCGATCGAAAGTTCAAGTGAGAGAAGAGAGATCGTCTAAGAAGAGAAAATATCAAAAGGGAGAGGTTGTCGGTAATAATGTCAAAGTTTGAAAATTAAATCTTAAAAGGGTAAATATTATTTTTTAAAACTTGATTTAGGATGAAATAATTAATTTTTAAAATTTTAAAAAAAAAAGATAAAATTTTAAAGGATTAAGATTTCCTTACACTTAATAAACCATAAGTAATTAGGTGAGATTTTCAAAATTAATATATAAAAACTTAAAAAAAGATGAAACTTTAGGTAGGAGTAAGCCCTTCGGCCTTTGTTTTAATATCAAAATTCGGAAGCACAAAGGACTGATGATGACCAATTGTTTGGCCCAAGCGTCAATTTTCAGATAAATTATTTGGGTTTGTTCAGGTTCTCCATAAACAGAGGATTTTTTTTTTTTTTTTTTGTGAGTGTTATCACTGAAACTGAAACCCCGATAAAATTCTTTTTCAATCCCAGTAATCGAACCAAAAAAATCGATTTGTTTAAAACCCTAACCAGTAACCAGAACTCACCCATACGACTGAACCACTTAAGAAACTTCCCTTTGCTCTGTTATTTCATTGCTTTCTGTTTCTTGCAGACATGGACATTCTCAGAGGTACATGTAATCATCGCATTAGTTCAAATTCATACATCAACAGGTGATATAAGAGAATGTTTTGGCTGACCCTTTTATTCTCTAGTGTCAACACTTTTTCCTTCAATGTTTCTTGTATGAAACTCCAGATATCTCATAGCTTGATTGGGCAACGCTGAAGACTTCCGAACTAAAAATTGAACTGACAAAAAAAGAAAATCTTAATATTATATATAATATCCAAAATCTTAATCATAAAAATACTTCCCACATTGGCTCCACACAATCAGCTACATTCTTTTAGTAATAAACACCCTTGAAACTTAAAAAATTCGACGACAATTAATTCTACATAATACAAAGTGAAGAAATGTTATGAATAATCTCACACAGTTATTAATAATAAAGTGATTTTAAATTATAGATCAATCTCACAGTCAGTTCTTTCGAAATTCTTGGATGAAGAAAAGCGAACCGTCACTGGAGAACATATAACTCTCAAGGTACGATGATCTGACTTCCACAATCCAACCTTGAACCGAATTTTTGCCTTAACACGAACGTCTAACTCAACATGTCCGTTGGATTTGTCATGCCTTAAATCATTTGAAATGGATTTGGATATGGCGATATTTTGAGCCACAAGATTGGCCTCTAGATGAGTCACATTCCGGGTGGGCTGGTGGAAAGGCTCGAGCGTGGTGAAAGCAATGTTTTGACTCTCATACGCCACTGAAACTTCGATGCTGTCGTAGTAAATGGAGGCTCTGCCGTTGGGGTTATATGCCCTTATGGTGAAATCAAACGTGGAGTTGAGGTGGCTGTTGTTGCTGAGGTTGTAGTTGTGAATTGAAGCGCCTTCAATGGTGTAAACAAGACGCTTTGGCTTCACTATTAACCAAAGGATCAGCACGGCTACGCCCACAATCACTATTAAGCCGAGCAAGAATATTGCAATGTGGCTCAACAGCCCTTTGCGTGGTGGATGGGCAGTGTGCGGCTGCGTCGTGACGCTACCGTTCGCCATTGTCTTCAAGATTTTGTGGGAAGGTCTTGCTGCATATTTCTATTGTAACGATTAAGTTATAATATAAGAGGAAGTTTATTTGGGCAAGCCCTTTGTTCTCTATTGTCCCTGTCTTTCTCGTTGTCATAAAACACTTTTTACTTTAACATTTCTTGGATGAAACTCAAGATATCTCAGAGATTCTGGTTCTATGGTTCATTACAAACTTTTTAGTTTCTGTTACTTTACAAAATCATCTTATATCAATGGCTATGTTAAACCGAAATAAAAGAGAATATGCTTCCATTTAGACAAAAGTCGAGTCAGACCAAATCAGAAGTCCTTTAAAAAAGTGGATTATGCTGATAATCCCTCTAGTGCAAGCAAGCTTGGTGAAAGGCAATACATATATACAGAGAAAAAGGGTGTTTTAAGTGCGAAAGAATTAGTATTCTACTTGATAAATGTATGGTTCTTGCTTTGCCTCCAAGGCAACCCATCATGGCTTTTTGAACTCTAGTCCTTTTTCTTTTTCTTGGCTTCGATGGTGAACAAACATCTTTCTCAGTTTGCAGTACTAGGCATCAATATTAATGTATCATTTGGTTTTGCTCGATTAATTTGTTTCTATATGCATTATTATATCTCAATCTCTCTCATCATCAAATGCATGTGGCAGATGAGGGCTCTGTTTTGGTAGTGAAATAGGATGGAAAGAAAGCAGCGGTCACCAAGATGTGATGAAAATAAGCTGAAATTTTGGCTTTTTTATGATAAAGAATGGATGTCTCAACTCAAACGAGAAAAGCATATAGACAGAGAAAGGAAAAGGCATCACATTCACCTACACCAAGGGCTCCTTGTTCAAGGAGAGGGCCAGGCCATACCTATGCTAAAAGAGCCTTAAAATGTCCAAATTATCAGTTCGACCCAGTCCAAATCTGCGCTGTCCCAACTGACAACTACTGATAAATAGACATGTCTAATAAGTGAAGTCCTTCAATGGTTTTCTCATTCATTTAACTATGGTGAAGTCTGTCTCCATAACGATATAATCTAAGCAGTGTCTCATGTATTTATATTATTAATGCAATAAGCCATCAGTGGCTTCAAACTTACACAAAATTAAACATTTTCTCTTTATAAAATCATGAACAGTTAAAGACAGTCCTTCAGATATATTTTACAAAAAATCGATCGAATCAAAGACAAACACACGGCTAACTAACCAATTCATCGCTACCAGCCATATGTTGATCGAATTAAGCTGAGATCACTTCTTGAAATAAGGCAGGCTAAGTAAGCTCTATCCTTTCTAAATGAAGTCATAAAATTGTTGGCTGTGTTGGGCAAAGGTGTCGTATCAGTGGGGCATGTGTTAAACTTCGCACAAATTATAGGCTGTGACAAGACATAACATAGGACAAGTAATATAAAAGCAAGGCAAAAGATGAAATGAAAATTAAATTTATACAAAGAAAGGAAGAAGTCTAATTAGAATTTATATATATTATAAAGAGGCCAAATAACTATTTAACTGTTACTGTTAAAAACTAACAAAGTAAACCCCAAATAAACTTTGAAAAGGTCACATTACTTCTTGGGTTTTTGTAGCAGTTATTAATGGTTAGAGGCGACGACCACAACGACATTCTCTCTCTCTCCTGACTTTTCTCTTAGTCGTGATCTATTTTTAATTATCATCAATTGTCTTTTCCCATCATCCATTACGCAATAAAAAGACTAAGATCCGAGTTTCTTTATTGTACGACGAAGAGATCTTAATCTCTTTGCCGCATCATCTGTGAGGGGAGAAGATGATTGAAAATGAAGCGCAATTGATAGAGAAACTAGAAGAGAAGGAGGATGTCATGGTCTTTGGTTGTCGACAGTTGCTGTAAAAACTCTAGGGAAAATTTTTTTATTTTTTAAACTCTGAGTAAGAGAAAGTAGGGTAAAATTGTTAGTTTTAAAACCTAGTTGAATAAAATGTAATAAATTTATAATTTTAAAAATATTTTTGTTAAATGATAATTTAATTCATAATATTAACAATGAAATTTAATAAAAATATGGGTATTTAGATTTTTAATAACTATTAGATAAAAAATTATATTTGTATCAAACCTTGGGCGGGGAATGGTTGTTTCACCTTATAAAAACAATAAAGTTGTGATGTGGGCAAGAATGTGGAGCAATGGGAGGTGGTCGCCGCATATACCCTGGAAGATGCGATCTTTTTACAATCCCATAGGCGAAGCCACTTTTATAAGTCCTATCTATCACTTAATCTCTTCCTCCATCATCTCATTTTCTACTTGCGCATTCATGCCTACTATTTATAGCATCGATATTCTTAGTACCTACTAGCAGTGGCGCCACCCCACCAGAACACCAAATACCTTGGCGGCGGGCCGGTTTGGGGCGGTGGTGGAGGTGGCTCAAGATAACGTCACCATCAGATTATGGATTTGTTTTAATGGGAGAAATGGGATTGACTAAGTACTACTCTTGAAGAAGACCGAATTAATCCGGTTTCTCTCTCAGGGCAACTTCAATCCTTTGGCATTTTCATCACTTTCCTTGGATCTCTCTTGAAACGTTTTTCACTATGTCTACAGGACAACTGCAAGCAAGAAAGATTCCATTTCCTCTTTCTTTTCTTTTTTTTTCTTGTTTAATTTGTAATAAAGTTTGCATGTATGAATAAACAGGAGAAGCAGGCAGCTGCCTTATATTTTGATTTGAGTTTCTGATATGTATCATTATCAGAAGTTGGCATGCAGCCTGCAATCCGTAGATCAGGTGTATCGATTATGTTAAATCTTCTCTCCTATATTAAAGCTAGCTCATTATAGCCCCCCCGGTTTGTTTTTTTATCACTTCAACAACTATAGGGAATCGCCCCTCCGTCTATACGCTCACCGTAAGACCAAATTCGACTGGGAGGAGAAGAATGAAAAAATCAAATTAGATTATTACAGTACATGTGCTTAATTTATGTATTAGTGCTACTTAAATGTTTTTGATTTGAAATTTGCAGACAAAGCATGGTGGGTTACAGTTCTTGTTTAGAATCCAAGAATATTCTGCACTCTTACCCATGTGACATGACATTGAATAATATGCCACAACCACAAAAACATATTTTAGAGTATAATAATACAATATACATCATTTTTGTATATAATTTTGTGTATAACTAAAGATATATTATTTTAAAATTAGATATTATTTTATCTTTAATAATAACCTTCTTGTTTTACAATTAGATAAATTACTAAGGAAATACAAATTTGTTTTAGTAATAGTATTTTCAAATAGGTAATGGCTTATTACGAAAGGCTCAAGGCATATTATTGGACAAATCTCAGTGACTATAGATCCTTTCCTTGATGAAATTGAAGAAGAATCCCTACCTAATATTTAAAATATGGTGAGAATTACTAACATTAAGTTGTCACTCTCGGAGTTCAACAAAGACAAATTCTCACTTTTTGTCAATTTTTTTTTGTTTTATCGACTTTGATTATTAAAAAAAAAACATTTAAGTATTTTTATTTATTTTTATGAATATTAATTATAATTTTACAAAAATAAAAATATAGAAATCTTTACTTATAATTGTAAGTTGTTGTAATTTTTTTTCTTTTTCATGTTTATCTCACAACAACTCTTCTTTTTCCATCACTATCTTATCACTATTGTACTTTTTCCACCATACTCTCAGTTATTGTTATTTCTTTGCTGCTTCTATTCCTTCTATTTGTCTTTACTTCATTTGATATGGTATACTTTTCTTCCAATTTCAATTTAAAGTAAGATGATGAGGTAAAAGTCTCTTCCTAACTCAAAATCAATGGGAGGGTCAGACTATAGTACTCAGTTTTAGATGCAAATAGGTTTCTCTTTGGTTATCCCATTTGTTCCATTATTTATTGCTTCTGTTCCGGTGACAAATGATAGGCAAACCTTTCTCATGGCTCTTGCCCCATTCTAAAAAGGGCCATCTTTCATTCCTACAAAGCCTTGGACAAGTAGCTAGTCACCACCATCTTTTTCCTTCCTTTCATCTGTCAAAGTGATTCATATTATTGGAATCGCACAATTCTAGTGCGATTCAATAGAAATCCCATCAAAATAGTGCAATCTTGTCTTAATCTTTTTTTTTTTGTTAAATAATTTTTTATATTAATTAAATATTGAGAAGAGTTTTTTGTTTGATAGAGTGTTGAATGAAGTTTTGTTTACTTAATTGAATGTTCAATTGGGGTTGTTGAAGGTGGTAAGGAGTTGTAGTAGTGTTGTCGATGATTGTAGGGTGTTGTGGTTATATTTTTCATTACTATAAGAGATGGTGGTAGTATTGTCGATGGTGGCAAGGGTAATGATAGTGTTGTTAACAATTCTTTATTGATGGTGGCTTGCATTGACAATGGTGGCTCATACATATTTTTGGGTTGACGATAAAAATTCATAGATTGAAAAAAGAATGAGGATGATAAACAAGTTGTTGGATTCAATTTAGTATCTACTAGTTGACGAGAAAGGTGGGCAAGATGAGTCAAATAATGATTGGTGAATAAATTGTCAATGGTTCGCAAACAATAAAGGATATTTTTATCTTTTCTTTTAAATTATATATTTTCATCTTTTTCTTTAATAAAGATATTTTTATCTTTTCTTTGATTTTATCATAAATAAAATAAATATTTTTACATAATCAAACGAAATGTGAGAATTTGTCCTTTTTTTATTTTAAAGATGACAACTTATTGTTTTGGCATAATTCTTGTGAAAAATAATCATTCTCTATGAAAAGAGAAAAACAAATTGAAATGAGGAGTTTTTCCTTCTTATAAATAAGGAATAAAATCAAACTACGAAATAAGAAAAATTCGAGAGAAATCATGTAAAATCTCTACATCTCTAGATTATCCCAATCAAGATAATCAAATTTCAAATATTTAATAATGTAGTAGTAAACAATTCTTTTTTTTTTTTTAAATTTCCTTTAGCAAAATATTAAGATCAAACTTTTGATTTACCTGACTTAGTAATTGTGAGGTTAGTCACTGGATTTGAGATTTATCATACTTTATATGATTGATTCCAATCTAATATGACGATTCAATTCGAATATAATTTCTCGTTACAAAAAAAAAAAAAATCATCTTTTGGTGTGTGTATTTATATAATTTAAAATTTGTGAACTTTGAACCTGATTATCCTAATTCTTTTAAAAAGGCAATAGTTTAAAATTATTGCTTAAATAGAATAATGTAAACAATTGAGGAATAACAATGTACAAAACACTTAACTCTGTCAGCAAATTTTCCATAAAAAAGTAGTTTAACAGTGATTGTGAAATTCCTTCAAAGGACAAACTAAACCAGATCTAATTTCTTAATCCATTTTCTAGTAGAATGATGCTTTTATAATAAAATTAATTATCTCAATGTAATTTTAATTAATTTCTTAATACGAGAATATTTGCACAATAACAATTGCACATATCAAAAAAAAAAAATCAAATCAAATAAATTTTTAGATGGGTAAAAAATTGCCTAATCTATTGTGAAGCACTTTATACTAGCCAAATACGTATTGTATAGTATCTGTATATCGTACTTATTTATATAATTAATAATTATTTAAATTTTAAAGTGAATAACGGCTAGGAAAAACATGTTAGCCAGATGGCACGACAAAAATCATTCCCGCCACCACGTAAATTACGAATACAACCAATCAACTTCTCCCTAAATTCCACATTTCCAATACAATTTAATAATTTTATTTTATCTGATATACACCCTAGCCAATATATTTTTCTCACGCTCCTTTTTGTAGGGCGTAAACTACACTCTCCTCTTTTATACATATATAGGCCTTATATCACATACATATATAAAATTCTTTTACTATTATACATATATGAGATATTTTAAAATAATTAATGTAAAAAATTCTGATTAAGAAATTACTCTAAGTCATAAAATTAAGCATTTAATTATTAAATATACTTATGTATATGTTATTTTTATGAGTGAAATTTAATTTTTCAATTTTAAAAATAATTTAAATTAATATTTCCTGTAATATAAAAAAAATTAGAAAAAAGAAAAGAACTGTAGCATTGGAGTGTAAACACGCAACAAAAATTAGCGGTGGATAAGTTTCAGTAAAGCAACCGCGCGAATTATTGGACAGCAATACATACCTATTTCTGTTGGTGGGCATTGGCTCAGCCGCGAAATTTCACGACTTTCAAAATTGTTAAGCCGTATTAATATGGCTTTTAGGATTCCGTTGCCCTCTTTATTTTTTATGCCCGAAATTGCCCCTCACAAGTCTTTAATTTACATATAAGGTTTTTCCTTTTTCGGGTACGTACGAACATTGTCTTTATTTTCATATGAGCCCTTGTATTTTGAAAAAATGTTAAAGTATTCACAAAGAATATGAATTTTTGTAAATAAATTACTTAATTCCCATTCCTCAGCCAAATTGGTTATATTGATTTAAGAAACAAAATTTTATATACGTTATGACTAAAACTATTAATAATTGAGAAGGCACTTATTTTGACTACTAATTTTTTAACTTTCTTTTATAACAATGTTTAAGAATTGTCGATTTTATTGAACTTGTGTTTTATATTCTATAGTCTTATTAACATATGAACTATACGAATATCGATACCTCTATGGAGTAGGGATGACAAAGGATTGAGTGAAAATTAAATACTTTAATCTATGTGCTTGTCTTGTTCTCTCTCGTGGGGAAAATTTCTCACCCTTACCATTTTTCATTCTCACAATAAAATTTTTTCACATTTTCCCTTTTATTTCTGTTAGAAAATAATAAAATATTTATTATGTGTTAAATATAACTATAATAATTAAAAAAATTTAAAATAATTCAAAATCTAAGTGTTTGGTTAAATTATCAAGGAGGGGATGCTTAAGGAGGGAATAAATCGAAAACATATTTATCACCATCTTTGTCTCTATTTTTGGTTGTGAGGATTTTAGTCATCCCCGTTTTCGTCTTTTTTTTAGTTTTTATTAGAGAATCTTCTCTCTGTTTAAAGAGAGACGAACCAAAGACTTGATTTCACAAATATAATTATCATTTCTACCATTAAACTATAATTAACAATGCACAACAACTTGGAAAAAACAATACAAAGCCACATCATTGCTTAACCATAAAACTTTTTGACAAATCATAATTAAAATAGTCGCAAATATCATTTTTTTAATTGTAATATTGTTTTTTTTTTAATATAAATTGCATAGTCATGCATTTGGAAGAATATTATAAATATACAAAATACAGATAAATTATCATTAAAGAAAATTATAGTTGTGAAATGTTATAATTTGAAAGGGTCACATCAATGCGACATTGACACTTAAATGTGTAGGTTCACAATTGTATCATAATTTGAAAGACATATTATCTTTTTTCAAAATTCAATTTTACTTTTGTTTAGATAAATTGTAAGGTTATACATAATAATCATCGAGAAGAATATTATGATTAAATATAATCACTATCAACCACAATAAAGTTAAGAAGGAATGCTATGTTTATAAGTCACCATTAAAAAAATTTATAATTGTGAAACATTAGAGTTTGCTTGAACCAATAAATAACTATGAACACCCAAATAAGTTACCAATAAAAAAAATAATTATTAGAGAAGGCAACAAATAAGTTACCAATAAAAAAATAACTATGAAGGTATAATTTGATAAGGATAGGACATGCCACATTTAGTAGAAAACAAAAACCAAGCAAAATCCAAAAACATAAATAATAGAAAACAAGTTTAATATACAAATAAAATACAAATATTTTGTTCAATCTAGCCCAAAGTAGCCTACCCCAAACTCAATCAATTATATAACTTTTGGAAATGAAAAACTATGCGGTTTTTAGAATGAGAAAAACAAAAAAACTCTTTTCAACTATTGAATCTCAACAAATCTCATTACACTTTTTAATAGTTTATTGATATTCTTTCAACATTTTTTTTAATTTAAAATTACCCCAACATAAAAACAAAATAACCTATATAAAAGAGAAAGACCCTCGTAAAACATTTTAAGTAAACAATACGAGGAAAAAAAATATCCTTTACATTTTTATTAAATAAGTAATGAGAGGCACATTCCTAAGAATATTGACACTTAAACACAAGTAAATTTAGAGCCATATCACATTTAAAGACATATTCTCTTTATACTTTAGTTTTCTTTTTAAGATTACTAAGTTATATATGTTAGTTATTTGAAAAAATATTATAATTAAATCGAATTACTGTCTATCGCATTAAAGATAAGAAAAAATACTAAAGATAAATTAATATAAAAAAATCATAATTACAAGATATTACTTTGTAAAGTGCATCAAAGTAATTTTAGCTTCAAAATTTTTTCATATAATTTAAACGAGCTATTTTATACTTATAGAGTAATTTAGAAGAGTTATCTACTCGATTTTCAAAATTTTTTCATTTATTTGAATATAAATTCCTATCCAAACTATTATTATAACATTCTGTCTAAAACAATGAGATATAATGTCAACCCTAATATGCATCTCTTTAACTACACTCTTCTCAAACTCTTGACTCTTCCCAAACATCAATAAGGGTAAAATTGCAATATTTAGAACAATATACCCATAAATAAAAATTCTACAACTCTCATAGAAACAAATAAAAATACCTGAAACTAGATGACCACCACCACCAATAACATAACAAACACTCAAAATAACCCCAATTGTAAATTAAGAGGGGTTATTTTCGTCCATCCATGAAACTGAAAGATGTGTCTATCTCTCTCAATCCCTGTTCTCTTCTCCTTCCAAGAAACAAACCGACTTATAGTTACCCTTCTCTGTCCCCGTTATTTTTTCCCTTTCGTCTCTTGATCAAATCCTGAAACGAAACCCTAATTTTTTCTCCTTTTAATTACTCTCCACAGAAAGATTTGACCCAGACTCTAATATGCAGTTCAAGCCTAACCAAATTAATACCATGAACACCCAATTATATAACCCATAATTGTTTTCTCGATTTCAGTCTTGTTTTGTGTTCAGAATTTGAAACTTACCTACAAGAATAGAGAGGGGAAAAGGATTATAGTGTCGGGTTTCAAGCCATGGCGAACGGTACGGATTCAGAGGATAGATTTGTGGTATTATCAAAGATCCGGACAGGTGTGAAGAGGGAGTTCGAGTTTGCTTGGAAGGTTCAATCGGAGATCTGCGGGCCACTGGGGAGAACCCGGTCCAAGAAGTTGCAGGATAATGTGGATTCGGGCCATCAGTTGGTTTCTCCGCCGCGTAAGAAGTTGAAGACTTATGTATCCAGGAGGAAAAGGAAAGAAGAAGCGAAGGGTGTTGATGTGGTGAAGGATCTTGATAAAGAGACAGAGGTTATGAGTGAAGAAGAGGCGAAAAGTGACGTGGTCGATGCAGTCAAGGTTGAGAGTATTTCTAATGTTGGTGGTGTAATACCTAATCCCAGTTGTGAGGAGGAATTAATGTGTGAAGATGAGATAGAGAGGGAAGAATTATGTAAGAATGATGGTGAAAAAGCTTTTGTTTACGAGAAGGAGGTTTTAGTCAATGTGGAAGAGGGCAAGGGCGAAAATAATCATATAGAAGAGACCAAGGGCCAAAAACATCACGAAGAAGTGGGCAAAGGTGAAAATCATGATGAAGAGGGTAAACATGAAGCCAAAGAGGCGGCAATTGAGGAGCAGAAAAGTAAGGGGTGCGATGAAGTGTTAATGGATGTAGAGGAAGATAAGAGTGAAAAAGCAGTCGAAGAGAAAGAAACTGAGAACGTAGTAGTTGGCGTTGAAGCAGAGAAAAAGGAGACAGGAAATACAGTAGTTAGTGTAGAAGAGGAGAAAAAGAATGGTACTGAAAATGTATCAGATGGTGTCTTAGAGGAGAAAAAGACTGAGACTGATGGGGGATTTGTGGAGGATGGATTGGTAGAAGGGGATTTGAAGGCAAAAGTGTTGAGTAATATGTGCAATGAAGGGTCTGGTAGCTTATGTGAAGCAGGGTCTGGTGCAGCAGAACCTATTGTGGTTGGCGGTAATGAAGATGTTAAGGTATTGAATGGGGTTGGTGAGAGGCCTTTGAGGAGGTTTACCAGATCAATGCTACAGCAGAAGGTGGAGTCAGAGAAGACAGAGAGTGGTATAAAGGATGAAAGCGATCATGGAGCGGCTAGTCCATTGATTACTACTCCAATGAATCAAGACAGTGCAATGAAGTCAAAGAAGGTCACGAGAAAGTTTTATACCAAGTTGAAAGCTTTTCTTGAGTCAGGTATACTTGAAGGAGTGCCTGTAAGATACATTCGTGGCTCCAGGGTATGATTGCCGTACTTATTTAATTAATAATAGTTTTGTGAGGAGTTATATTCTGGTTTCAAATGCTGGATATGGTTTTTTCAATCATTCAGGTAAGAAGTCCTGGTGTTTTGGGGCTTCGAGGAGTGATTAAGGGTTCTGGGATATTGTGTTTCTGTGGTGATTGTAATGGGAATGAAGTGAGTTTTTTTTTTTTTGGCACAATTTGGAATTATTTTTAATTTATTAACGTATGATTTTAGTTGCACTAAGGTGTATGACAATGAATTGAGGCTTCTCTATCTCCTAGGTTGTTACCCCTGGTGTGTTTGAGATGCATGCTGGTAGCACAAATAAGCGCCCACCAGAGTATATTTATCTGGAGAATGGCAAGACACTTCGTGATGTGATGAATGTTTGCAAAGACTCACCATTGGAAACCTTGGAGGAGACTGTCCGTATGGTTATTGGTTCTTCTAGGATTAAGTCTGGTTTTTGTTTGAACTGCAGAGGTTACTTTCACATCTCTTGTTGTTTATTATTGTTCATTTGCATGTATGTTTTACAGGCAACTGCGTGTTATTTAATCAATTGCAGGTTCTATCTCTGAGGTTGGTACAGAGAAGATGCTACTGTTATGTAATTCATGCCTGAAATTGAAGGATCCTGAAGCTGTTGTTGCTGGTTTGACTGAGAGTAGTGATAGGTATGCTTTGTTCTGTGGTATTCGAAATTAGGGTCTTTGCAACAGCTGGGTTAATAGAGTTTTATTTTTCTAGTATTTTTTATTTGTGCCCTGATAGTTAACAAGGGAATTTGCTGATGACAGTAGATATATGAAGCTTGTATTAGAAATGTGATGATGATTTCTGTACTTGGAGTTTTTGTTTATATATGATTATTAGAAAGATAGGTAAATAAAGAACAAATGTTCATACATTTTGCTTATGTAGTAGTAAATCATTTCTTAAATGTTGAACATGTCCTGAAGTTGCTTGTGGTATACATCCCATCTTGCTAGAAATGTACTTTACAAAAATGTTGCAATCCAACATTGATGGGTTATTATTAAGTTTGTGGTGATAACATAAATTTTGCATTGGCATTTTTCTTTCACCAGATACAAAATTCTGTCCAACTTTCCAGTCTTTGAAATGTCATTGCAATTTCAGTACTATATAGAATTCAATAAAACTCTGTGCACATAGTTTTGAGTACATAATTGGGTACACAGATAATATGTTATTATATGATTGAATGATTTTGAATTAAGGATAAATAAACTTGCAATCACAATATAATACGTTATCTGTATATTCATTTGTGTACTCAAGAGTGTGTGCATAGCATTGCTTTATAGAATTTCTATTATATTGTCGGTCTCTGACGCAAAGTTGTATGTTAACTGGCCTCAAATGCTTGCTTATATACATTTAAATTAGGCTTTTCTTCTTTTTTTTTTGTGTTAAAAAAAAAAGATAAAAACTCTTACCCTTCTGTCCATAATTTTTTCCCTCTGAAAATTAGTATATTTCTTTTGTTATGACAGATCTCCAGAACCAAGTTCAGCCCAAAAGTCATCCTACAGTGTGGTGAAGAATAGTAGTTCATCAAGAAGTCAGGGAAGAGTAACTAGGAAGTAAGTTTCCATTGTGCATATAATATATTCTCTTTTTGTTAGTTCTTTGTTTAATCTGGTGACCAAGGTTTAGTATTTTGTTATTGCCCACTCATTGTAACCAGAACTTTAAATTGTGTCTATCTTATGATGTCTTTTGGAAGGGATCTGCGGATGCATAAATTGGTTTTTGAGGAAGGTGGCTTGCTAGATGGAACTGAACTGGCATATTTTGTTCGTGGTCAGGTTGTTATTAGGAATTTATGCTAGAAATAATTTCTATTTTGGGCTGTTTTGTTTCTGACTTGTTTTTTTTTTTTTGGTAGAAATTGCTTGTTGGATACAAAATGGGAGCTGGAATATTTTGTTCTTGCTGCAAATCTGAGGTATTTTCACTTCTTCTGGAGCTGTTCTTTTTCCAAGAATTCTTTGTATGGCTTGATTTTATTTACATCTAATGAGCAGGTGAGCCCCTCACAGTTTGAAGCACATGCTGGTTGGGCTAGTCGTCGTAAACCGTGAGTATTTATTTCAAATGTTCATATCATTGAAATTTTGTAATGAGGAGTTACAAGACTTGCAAACTTATAGTTTTCTTTCACTTGATTTAAATGCAAAGATGTTTGGTGCTTGTCTTTCTTCAAATTTAACTCTCCTTTCCTGATTGTTTTATTTGGTCTCCATTTGTCTGACAGCTTTCAACACATCTACACATCCAATGGAGTTTCTCTCCATGAATATTCTATAAAATTATCCAAAGAACGGAAGTTCTCTACTAAAGAGAATGATGACCTTTGTGGCATTTGTATGGATGGAGGGAATCTATTATGTTGTGATTCATGTCCGAGGGCTTTCCACAAAGGTGAATTTTAAGTTCTATTTTTCAATATTTTGGTTTATCAAGAAACCATATTAAGGTACTATGCATATCGTTATGTAGATGCATACTTTTGTTAATGCATTTCTTAATAGTGACACTGGATAGAGAAAGATAAAGGTAGCTTTTTTTTTTTATTCGTTTTTATTTTATGTAACTGCTAGTTCATTTTTAGGAAGTTAGTTTGTAAAAGAAATTGATTGAGAAAGGACACTGGCTGTTAATGTGTTGATTGTTCATTTTAAGGAACTTAATGCTGATATTTGTCCAGTAAATTATATGCTTTTCCCAAGTAAACTTTTATTCTTTAGGAATTCTTTCAGTTTTGCTTTGTGATTTATGTGAAATTTGTTAGTTGTGTACCTATCTTATGAACCCATGGGTGCCAATTGATTGAGGAAAAACTCATAATTTCCTATCTTTTTTCTACTGATCATCTGTTTTTTAGTACCCTGAACCTTACACTCCATCAATCAAGTGTTGGTCTATGTGCATACTCACATGAAAATCTTTTGACTTGTTTAGACTTATGTGGGTTGGTTCTCTTTGGCCTCTATTTTCATGTACATTTTGATGTGGAAGTGCTTTGAATTTTGCCTCTCGTTACTTGCTAGAGAAATAAAAGTCTATCTGCCATTACAAGTTCATTTTCCCCAAATTTCATTGAAATACTTGGATTTTTTACAATTATTTTCAGATTTATACCTACTTTCATTTAAAATTAATCTCCTCATGTGTAATTCAAAAATAAAATTAATGCGGTGGGGGTTCTAGAGGCACCTCTGGTTTCCTTCAAACACTTTTTGGGTATCACTGCTTGTGGTTTTTTTTAATTTGATTAGCATGCATGTTATATGGATAACTGTTGTGAGATATTTTATCCTATTATCTTTGTTAGTTCATGGCTTGATGCTTGTCCTTATATTGACCAACTTCAGACTGTGTCTCTTTACCTGCAATTCCGAAGGGTGCTTGGTACTGTAGATATTGCCAGAACACATTCCAAAAAGAAAAATTTGTGGAGCATAATGCTAATGCAATAGCTGCTGGAAGGGTCCTAGGAATTGATCCTATAGCACAGATAACCAATCGGTGTATTCGGATCGTTGGAACTCCTGAGACTGAATTAGGTGGATGTGTTTTATGCAGGTCAGTTACTATATTCCTGCAAATTGAAAATTTTCAAACAATGAGCACTTTTTTCTTAACTTTTTGCCTCATTTATTTTTGGGTGTGTTTATTCGTTTACCCTATCCTTCAGTGTTTGTTTTGGCTATTTCTTGCTTACCTTGTGTCTTTCTCTCCCTCTTATCCTTTTCGATATATACTCTACATCTGTAGAGGACGTGATTTTTGCAAGTCAAGATTTGGTCGTCGCACGGTTATACTTTGTGATCAGGTATTGCTTCTTTTTCTTTTTTCCTTTCTTTCTGTCTTTTTTTAGTTAAGTTCAAATGAAACACACTTTCGAAGTTTGGATTTTAAGTGCTTTCCATCAATGACTTGAAAATCAGAGCGGCTGGTTTTGCTGGTCCTACCAAGGTCAAGCCCGGTCCAAGCTTGCCCTAGAACCGGGGTTAAGATTTGGATTGAGGTGAATCGCAGTCTAATCATTGGAACCCTTGTGGTTCATGGTTTGACCAATGGATTATTCCAGTCATTGGCAAGTGTCAGTCTTTGTTTAAGTGGGAAAGAACCAACAAGCCACACCATGTTTGTTTTTTTTTTTAAATATAAGTTATCTTTTGTATTTTACAATGAAAATCTAAAATTTTGCAGTTACTCAGACTTAAACCCAACACCTTAGAAATTGATATGGTGTGTATACCATAAGGTCAAGTTTATTTTTATATTAATGCAATTTCGAATTTTTATTTAATAATTAATTATGTAAAATTATTTTAAAATATTATTTTTAATGTGTGACCATTGGTTGAACTGGATCGGCCCCTCCAATGGGTCAACATCCGGTCCAACTTTGAAAATATTGCTCTGCATATTAATTTTTTTCCTCAATCAGTGTGAGAGAGAATATCATGTTGGCTGTTTAAAGGATCATGGAATGGAAGACCTTCAGGTGCCAAATATTCCTTCTTGAATATGAAGTTTTATTGCTGAAAATTCAAATTTTGTGTAGAAACCTTGACTCTTATTGTTCAACAGGAGTTGCCAAAAGGAAAGTGGCTCTGTTGTGCAGATTGCAAAAGAGTTAACTCTGCTTTGCAGAAGTTGGTTGATCGCGGTGAGGAGAAACTTCCAGACACTTATCTAAATGTCTTAAAAAAGAAGAATCTAGAAAATGCTCTAGATTGTGGGCCTGATTTTGATGTTAGATGGAGGGTTCTTAGAGGGAAGAATATGGATGCTTCTGACGGTACTAGATTGTTGCTTTCCAAGGCAGTTTCTATATTCCATGTGAGTAATTTTTTTGTTATGTTCAGATGATTGCTGACTAAATAACATGAAATTGTCTTTGACAAATTGGGTCATGACGTGGGCATTTTCCTGTGCTGAATAAGGGATAAGAAGTTTTTCATCCATGATTCGAGGAATAGCATTAATGCTAGAACATTGTTTTTTATTGTCTTTGAGATGAGTTTTGATACAACTTCTGATGGATGTATCTTCTTGTTCTTATATAGGATCGATTTGATCCGATCATTGAATCTCAATCTAAACTCGACCTCATCCCATCAATGGTTTATGGGTGAGCTACAAGTTCCTTTTTTTTTATTGTGGTTTTTTTTCCTCCTAGCTAACCTTTTTTCTTACCAGTAACTGTAGCTATCATCTGATATACATATGAATGATTTCATTAATTTATTTATATTGCAGGAGAAGTCATAGGGGACAAGATTACCATGGGATGTATTGTGCGATATTGACAGTAAAGTTAGTGTCACTTTTAAGTAGTTATTACTCTTAGTTTATAGAATTTTATTTATTCTGATTACCATTGGTTAATATGCAGCCAAGTTGTTGTTTCGGCTGGAATCTTCAGGATTTTTGGGCAGGAACTGGCGGAGCTACCTCTGGTTGCAACTAGTACAGAATGTCAAGGCCAGGTGATTACACAATATGCTGCATGGTGGACGTGCTCAATTTTTTAAATCTCTACCTAGTGATCTGTCAAACTAAAGTAGTTTTTGTGGTGACTGATAGACTATCTTAACCTATTTTATTTCTTTTTGTGTAGGGTTATTTCCAGTGTCTTTTCTCTTGTTTTGAGAAGCTACTTGGCTTCTTAAACGTGAAGACTCTCGTACTTCCATCAGCCATTGAAGCGCAAACTATCTGGACTAATAAGTTTGGTTTCAACGAGATGAGCCAAGACGAGGTGTGTGCATTTTCCTTTAAGTTGTCAAGTAGGAATAAATTTAGAATCAAGAGTAATGTGGTTATTCTTCCTATCTGCTCTTGCAGCAAAACAAGTACAGAAATGACTATCCTTTGATGATCTTCCAAGGAACATCAATGCTCAAGAAGCCGGTCCCAAAGTGTCGAATTTTTAGCAAATCAGTTAGTTGAAAGTGAGAATGAATTTTTTGTGAAGAATGAGAAATGATGTTATTTTTGTCGATCGGTTTTCCTAGAAAATGTACAGGAGTCCATTGTTTTTCCATGTACAGTAAATGGTGGTAAAGTTTGTTTAATATTTATTTACTTGCAGAGTTATGGGGTAGTTGATATGGATTGGAAGGGGTGTTTGCCCAATTTTGAAATCTGTGTATTGGTCCATCTAATCTCACCTTGAACTATCAATGAGTTTAAATAGAAGAGAAGCATTTTTGTCTCTTTATATTTCTCAGAGCTGATTGATTGAGCAAATTAATATTTCTTTATACGATCGAGTGAATTACAGTTTTTCACCCAAGCTTTGCTGATGGAAGTCAAGCCCGGACGATTCTATCATTCTCTTAACTAAAGTTTTTGTCATTAATCCACCATTGATGTGTAAGAGATCGCTGAAACTGTCCTGTAGCTGGGTTTGATTTCTATTGTATGTATGCTCTAGAAGTACTTCTCCATGATATCATGATAACATGAATTATTTTAAAAAAGTCAGAGTGACGTTGGAGATTATTCTAAAGGAAAGTTGTTTTGCCTAATCATCATTTTAAAAAGCGGGAGATGTTCAACAAATTTGAAATTCAAATTCTTATTTATCTGGAAATAAATAAATTGATATTCAACTCAAGATACTTGAATTTACTTTTAAGTCCCTCATAGAAGTCCCTTATTCTCCTGCCCCCTCATTTCATTGCCGTGTTGCTATTTACCTACGCTTGCTTTTTTCTCTATCCGACTCCCGTTCTCACACTCTGCTCTGCGAATATATAGGTACGCTTCTTCTAACTGTACGAAGACCTATTTCGATTCCTTTTGAAAACTTTGATTAAAATTGTTTCACTTGAAGCCGATCCAATCTTTCAGGATTTGTCGAGGACGAAAAGTTCGATATGGGTCAGATCCAGTACTCAGAAAAATACTTCGATGACACTTACGAGTACAGGTATCATTTGATTCTTATACTTCATTTCTTTGTTTTTTTATGGTTTTATAGGATTTCTTAATTATAAATTTGTTTATGGTGAATTTACAGACACGTTGTTCTTCCTCCTGAAGTGGCCAAATTGCTCCCCAAGAATCGCCTTCTCTCTGAGGTACTCTGTTTATCTAGGGTTCTTTGTAGCCATTGTTTGTTATTACTTTAAATATTGGTTTATTAATAGTTCAAATTGAAAAGCATCAGTTAATTAAGTGGAAATTATACTAGTGTTTGTATTGTTAACTTTGGTTTGATATCTTTTTATTTGATGATGAAAGAAGACAGTTTTCTCAGATATTTAAAGAAAGGTTTCAGTGACTTTTCATTCACGGGTTTTTTTTTTTTTTTTTCTAAGAGGGGTGGAAGAGAAGAGTTCATTTTGCCTCTTCTGTTGCAAGGAAATGTTAGGAGTGATGGATAAGACAAGAATGAATAATCATTGTAAATTCGTAAAGGGGGTGCGAGCATTGGGGCTCATTGAAGGGAGAGATAATTTTTGTTTTTTATCTTCATTGTATATGAAAATTTCATATGTAGATAACCATACATATCTTTCCCTAGGCAACCATTTAAAGTGTAAATTATTAAGTATTGAGTGGAATTGGGGTCCATGAAATAGAACAAATAGCTAGAGGCTTCAGAGTACATTAATAGAAAAATCAATCCAATGGCTCGGCTTATCATGGGTTGAAACACTAGTAAGTGTATGACACCATGTCAAACCCAAGACCTGCGGTCACTTACCTTATTAATTTTGATCGAAGTAATGTGTATTGGTTGTGTTGAGAGATCCAAACTGTGAACCTATCTTTTTTATTACTATTATTTTCCTCTTTTACCTGTTATTAAATGTATGATAACGATGAATACACTTCATCTCTCTTTACTCATTTCTATAAAATGTAGTTGCAGATTTTCTGGAACCTCAATTATGTGTCTTGGGTCCTGAAGTATCGGAATTACCTGTTGCATTTGGATGTTTTTAGGTTTTCTGTGAGACTATGTTTAATTTTTTATATATTTTCTGTTCTTGTGTGTCTAATTCAGTGATAGCATGGGTATTTTGTGTTTAGCAGTTATGAAAAATTTTACGTAGTTTTGAATGGTTTGCTTTTGCAGACTGAATGGCGTGCAATTGGAGTTCAGCAGAGCCGTGGATGGGTTCACTATGCCATTCATCGCCCTGAACCACACATCATGCTCTTCCGAAGGCCTTTGAATTATCAGCAGCAGCAAGAGAATGAGCAAAGCATGCTTGCTAAGTGATGCTATTACTCCTTAATTGTCAAAATGGAGAATATAAAATATAAGGGTTTAATTGTTTTCGGAATTCTGGTATTGTATTGTATTTTGGTTCGCCATACCAATTCTATGCTAGTCTTTCTGGTGTATGGATATGGTGTCGACATCTTTCATGTAATTAATGCTACTGGTTTAGACTTGTGGTGGTGAACTTCTGGTGTACTTCTTGTGGATGAAAAACCTCATCTGAAATCTGAATAGATGAAAGCTTCTTATTCTATTTTCTGTTTTCATGTGGCTCTGATTAATCTGGCAGTACAAGTCATTTGCTCTCCACATAGAGTATCTAATTTGATCATTCCTTGAAGGGATTTTTAACTTTTGAACTGAGTTGAATTTGATTTTTAATTAGAGAACACTTCAGAATACAAGAAATTGGGTAGATTTTATTTCTCTAGGGTAACATGCATTTTCCCATCTAAGGTTTGGTCTAAAAACTATTTCTTCACATAAATAATATTTTTTTTACTTAAATAAAATTAACTTCTTAATTAAGGGAAATAAAAAACTAAAATAGTGTCAAAGGTGAAATTTATATTTTATCTATATTATTCATTTTTTAAACAAAAATGAAAAAACTCTTTCAACATCTAAATTGCATAAGAACCGCATTATTTTCCTTTTCTTTCATTATTTTTTTCATCAAATCTTTAGCCAGCTCTTATCACTTTCCTTTCTTCGATAGCTCATCCTATAGTTTCAGTCTCTCAATTCACCCTTTATCACATACCAACATTTTTTTTTTCTCTTTTTTGTCACGAGTTTTGACCCCTTAATATCCTTTTTCGTAGTTAAAATTGTCAACAATGAATCCTCTCAATCAGGTCATCAATGACTTGATCGAATAAAGGAGTCATCGATGACAACTCAAATATAACACGAGAGAGAGTGGTGGAGGTTGAAGCTTATGATTGTAGTGAGATTGTGACAATAGTAAAGAAAGTTATGGTTAGAGTTTCTAATAAATTGTAGAAACTGAAATGTAAAGTTTCAAAAATGTAATCTTTAAAACATTTAGATGAGGTTTGCAAAAGGTTATTTTTTTGTTATAGATGATATCTATATACTAAAATTACTATTATACTTTCACAATATTAGTTTAATTTAAAACTTGCAAAGCAGAATTTGATTTTAGGTGTAAAAGTGTCATTTATAACATTCAGGGATGAAAAAGCCTCTTTGAGCCAACTTTGGGTGGGAACATGTGATTTACCGTATTTCATCACCAATATCATGAATAAATATGGTTAGAATATTCACTTGTTTCTTCTGTCGCCCAAACCAGAAGGAAATTGTATTTGAATAGTTGTTGATAAAATGAGGGGGTTTCGTGAATTGATAGATGGATTAATAAGGGGTCCTATAATGAAATAATAAAATGAGAGGACTTGTAAAAAAAATACAAATGCTTTATAAGTAAATTACTCTTTACAGAGTACAGACATCAGTTTACAACACCACCTCAAAAAAGTTACAAATTGACGCTGATGGTAGCTCTCTAGCTCTAACCGAGCGGAGAAAATCCTAACCAAATTACAAGCAAATTGCTTTGATTTCGCGTCGCCGATTCCGAGTTTCTGGTACTACTTGGTAACTCCATCCATCTAACTCTTTCTCGAGCTAGGGTTTTTTAGTTTTGTTATATTGTCATTTCTCAATTCAGTTTCTTCTGATAGCTTCGAAATTGATTAGATTGTAATAGTCGTAACTTGCAGTAACAATCCTTTTTTTTTTTTTTTTTCAGTTGTTCGATTTTTTTATTTAAACTTCATTCATCATTAATGCGGTTTCTTCAATCAACTATGGAAATGTAGACTTGGTTTTTAGTGTAGACAACTCCTCCGATTGTTGCAAAGAAGTCAAATTGTGAATTCCTACCCAAGGAATTTTAGGTGACTTCTGTGATTTCCTAAAGTTTGAATTTTTCATATGTTCTTGCTATAACAACTAGATTGGTTACGTGCTATTGATGTGCAGGGTGAAAAAAAACCAAGTTTAAAACCAAAAGGCTCGTTTTGGTTTGTAAGTGTGAGAGAGAATGATTGTGGTAGCTGCTTCAAATGTTTACAATTATATTTAGGAAAAAAAAAAGATTGAAGTCCATGAATTGCATTAGCTGTATGGATGTCTTACTTTGTGACACAGCATTAACAAAAAATTGTATATTGTTGAATAGCTATCTGATACTTAAACTTTCCTGAAGTAACATATTGTTTGCTTGAATGTGATATTTATGAACTAAGGTGCTAAAATTTATTTTTCAGGTTATGTGTAGAAATTTATATGGTGAAATTTTCATGTTCTTTCCTTTGTAGACCATTTTCTTTTAAGCAGCTTGGAAGGTCTAAATGAATCGAGCACGAAATATCATTGTGGCTGCCAGCTTACTGGCTTTTGCTGGTGCAGGCTTGGCATTTCCCTTTTACATGGCGTAAGTATTAAGATTCTGGGTTATAATGTATTGTTGAGAGATCCAATATTTGCATAATGTGGTTTCTGTTATCCAGGTCATCAAGGAAAGGGCCTGTGATTGACTCATCAAAGCCACTGCCACCACAGGCAACTTTTCGAGGGCCTTACATAAACACTGGTTCGCGTGACATTGGACCAGATCGCCAAACTTATCCAAAGAAATGATTCATCATATGAAAGATATGTTCTGGATTGAAATAACCTTTGTGTTTGGTCTCATATACTCAAGGATATATATATATATATCTTGGAGGCTGGAACAAGAAATCTGATTGATTATCATTGTCTAGCTGAGCAATAGATAGGGAATGATTCATGGTCAGCAGTATTTTAGAATTTGGAATTGACAGTATAAAATTTCTTTGTAAAAGAACTTTAAGGTGAGAATATATGACTTTAATTGTTATAGGTTTTTTCACTGCTTAAAATTGAATTGAACAAACTATTATGCTTCCTTTATTGAGTATTTGAACACTTGCTGGTGGAAGTGAATTTTCTCCTCGACTGCTGGTGAGAGGGCAGTTCCTCATTGAGGAAATAATAAATCTGTCTTTGCTGCATGGTCAACTGCTGAAATAACTACTGTCATTGTATATTTAATTACCGTATACATTTCTTTGTCTGAATAAGTGTGGATACACTTTGTATCTGTGCTTGAAAAATTGAAGGGTCATAGAAATAGAGAAGTTTAGTGGACAATTTGGGACTCATTGGCTGTTTGGGAGACTTGGGGAATTCGGACATTACATTGCTACATTTCAGTTTTGCTTTTGGTTGAAATGGATGTGTTTGATTTCTGAGATGATTTATTTATGATTCTGTCCGTTTACCCACTGCAACTAGATACTTTCCAAAGACATTCATAATGATGGTGGTTTGGTTCATTGCTGCCCGCTGCATATGCTAGAAGTTCTGCATCTTTCTTTATCCCCTCTGGAGAGACAAAATCTTCAATCTTCATCCCTTCTGGAGCTTTTCAATCATAACAATCAAAAAACACATGACTGTATTGAACCTTTCACCATCTGTCGTTAGGAAATTCAATTGGTTACCCCAATGTAAAAGAGGTGAAACCAAAAGCACAAGATTAAACATAGAGCGGTTCGTTTTCGCTTTCTGGTGTGAATACAAACAACCAGAGCCAGACAAACGGAGTGCTCTACTTTCAAACTTGCACACAAAGTTCTCGCTGCCCGGAAGCCTCGTTTTAACTGTACTTTCACTTTCTATAACATTAAACAACTTGAAGAAATCCCTTTTTAATACGACAATTTGGAGAAAAGATGTATCTATGACTCAATCATTATGTTTTGTTGATAAGGACAAAGTTCTCCATCTCCATATGCCTCACTTTAACTATACTTTCTCTTTTCATAACATTAAACAACTTGAAGAAGTCCCTTTTTAATATGATAATTTAGAGGAAAGATGCATTTATCACTCAACTATCAGGTTTTGTTGATAAAGGACAATTTTGATTTAAAAAAAATTCTTTTCAATTTAAAACAGCTACCACAATAATGACATAAGTGTTTTACTAATATTCTTATTCATAATGGATCTATTTACTATCACATGGATTTGTTGTTCTTCTTTTATAAGAAAAATGCTGTTTTTATGTTTTATTTGATTTGTGTAGACGATATGTTACTTACAAGCAATAGTAATGAAGTTTTGCAAAATTTGACACTTGTTTTAGACCTATAGTTTCATGTTAAAGACTTGAAGAAGCTTGAGTATTTTCTAGGTATAGAGGCTCAATGACGCAAGAATGATGTATTATTAACTCAATCCAAGTACATTCAAGACTTGTTATACAAGACAAAAATGCATAAAGCTAATGCAATTAGCACTCAGCACAAGTGAATCGTTAGCCAACAAAAATGACTATCTTTTTCCTAATGTCATCCTCTACCTATATCATAATATTATTGGGGGACTATAATACCTAACATTAACTTGACCAGATTTATCATTTAACATTAACAAAAGCAGTCAATTCATGCACTCATCATATAAAAAACATTGGGCTACTGTTAAGTGGATATTTTGTTATCTAAAAAGCACTATCTTTCAAGGCTTATTCATAAGTAAGTTCAATTTTGATCATATTAATACTTATTCGGATTCTAATTGGGTGGGCTACATAGCTAATAAAAAATCAATGAGCAATTATGTAGTTCATTTTAGTGCTAATATGGTTTCATGGTCAAGTGAAAAGCAAAGAATGACATGGTTCATCTTAATGCTAATTTGGTTTTATGGTCAGATAAAATGCAAAGAGTAATTTTATGGTCTTTCACAAAAGCGAAATACAAGACATTGTCAGTAGCTAGTTCCAAAATCACATGGGTACAAAATCTATTGTATGAACTTAGTTGTATAGTTAAATGTCCAATGTTGTGGTGTGATACTCTTAAAGCAACTTATTTAAATGCAAATCCTATATTTCACATAAGAAAAAAAAAATGAAACATCTAAAAGTAAATATCCATTTTGTATGTGAAGGTATCTCAAAAATAACTTTAAGTTTTATATTTTTTTACAACATATCAAATAATTGATGTGTTTATAAAAGGTTTGTCAAAAAATTCGTTTAATTATTTGAAGGACGAGTTGAGAATTTTTTAACAAAAATAACTCAACTTGAAAAAATAATGGGGATAAAATTAAGACAAGATTAATAGTTCAATTTGAAAAAAAATTGATTGAATTAAGATAAAGTAATATAAAATTAATTCAAATTATTTTGAATTTCAAAAATATGATAAGATTAATCTCCCTTTCTTCAAAATCCTAATGCTAACCTTGGTAACCTGTGTTTGATTCAAACGAAACTGATGATGAATTTTGGTACATTCAAAATTCTAGGAAACTTGAGAATGTGGGGTTTTTGTAGAAAACACGCATTTGCCAAAAGTATCAATTGCTATTTCTTATATATCAAAATTTTCAATTATAAAAGAGTTGTTTGGGGTTGGGGCTACTGTACTGTGATTAAACGTAGATTATGTTTTGCTCCTAATGACAGTTTGAATATGCTCCTTGCATCATGCATACGACCTGATTATTATAAATATTCAGTTCTGTGGGTGTTTACACACACACACACACACACACACACACATACAATTCACTTTTTCCATACGGAAACTGGAAACTATCTTCATGAGTTTCTGTACTTGTGAGCCACTAAAGGTCTCAACTGAACAAGGAGACTCGTATGGCAAACAAATACAAACCATTAATATACTATTCAGTACGTAAAAGATTAATTAAAAAGTTAAGTCCTGAATTAATTTTTAATCAACTAGTCATGGCAGACGTTATTTACAATAAGTCGAAAGAAATCAATATGTCATTGTTATATTAAATGGAACTTTGATACAAATCCGATCCTTTGCCAAATGGTATTCAAATAAAATTTATTTGCAGAACCCCTTCTTTCAAACAGAGGACTGGTTATTCACATTTGATTTGATAGTTAGAGATGAATTGAGAGCTAAATAGCAATAATTCTAAAGATTTTTCTAAGAAAAAATATATATGTCTTTTACGTCACTTATAATATGTGAAAGTATAAACGTAATTTCATAGAGTCGTTCTATGTAAATGTTATATGAAAAACATAAATCAAATGGTAGAACAAGACGACCTAGGATGTAAAAGATTATAACATGAATGATTTGACAGATTTGGATTCTCATATATCCACTCACATGATACTTCATTATATGTCTGTATATATATATATATATAAATCTATCTATATAGATATCATCATGTACATTTAGAAAACTATATTGCTTTGAAAGAAGCTTGTACAGTTTTAAGTGTTTGATAAATTATGAATATTTTTATCATGAATGTATGTGTGCACATCATTGAGTTTTTTGTGAACATTTCTTTGTTGGTTTTTCGTTTTGTGCATGTGACAAATAATTAATTGTATTTTTAATTAATGTTTTGCTCATATTTGCCCAGACTAGGTATTTATAACCAACTACGATCTTTTATAAGAACTGAATACTATCATTTTTTTTTGGCTTTGAAATCATAGTGATATCCTTGCTTAGGTCCTTTGTTCATTTTGCAGCTTGGACTGATTTTTTTGTTCTTTCTCAATTTGTAGGTATGCTCTCTACTGTATACGATGTTTCAATGAGTACTTGAAGGGAGTTCAAAACCAACAATTGAGGGAGTTTGAACACATCATTCAAACCAATCTTGAACAAGTCAAGTGGGACATTCGTATCAACAGTAGTTGAAGGGATTTTAACTCATTATTCAAGGGGAGCTATGAGACACTTGGGCTATTTCAGATCCAAGCACAACACCTAAGCAAACAGAGGTTGAAATTTTGTTTTTCTAAACAAGGAGAGTAGGCTATTTGATTTGGGTTGGACTTCGTTTTATTGACGAAGGCTAAGAAGAATCTCAGTTGAACACGTAAAAATCTTGGTATTGCTCGTTTAATTTTTGCTTGTAAGTTTTGTTTTTACAAGTGTTTGAGTGAGAGTTAAGCGAGTGACATTTTTACATTTTTCAGTCAAGCAAATCAAACAAAACGCATGATGTGGCACTTTTACAGTATAGTAAAATTCCTTATAGTGCTAAAATTAAACCTAACCAACATATTAAAATACAATAAAACTATACATATTTATTTAGAATACACAAATAAATATATATTTATATATGTTATCATGTGATTAAAGGATTTTAAATTAAGAATAAAATAATATTTAATTATATATAAATATGTATTTATTTATATATTTAAAATAAAACCTCATACAATCATATTATAAGGTTTTAATTTCCACAAGGATTTAAAACAAAAAATTTTATTTGATGTCCACAGCTTCCAGCAAAAGCACTTGATCGCTGGTGGTTTCAGCAGAAATTAAGACTCCGTCATTTGTTTTAACATGAAGAATTCTTCAACTTTTTTTAATTCAATAAATAAATAACCTAAAATTAATAAATATAAAATAGATGAAAGAAAAAGAAAATAAGAAAGGTTCTTATCTGTTTGATCATGCTTTCAAAGTTTCAAGTTTCAGCGTTGGATAAAGCCCTCCCAACTACTACTGTAGCTGTCTGCACTATAAAATTCATTATCAATCAACTAAATTTCATGACCAAATTATCAAGAAATGGGGTCGAGCTACGAATATTGCCTGCTTCTTCGCTAAACCTAGCTGGGAAAAGGAAACTTAGCACTTCCAGAGCCATTAAAGCGGTTAATTTCAAGCTTAAAATCAAACCTGAATTTATTAGCCAAGAATTATGAGTAACGGTATCACACCACATTCGGTGGAATCCACAATGTAGAAAAGGAGATGAAGATGAGCACAAACACATACATACATACATACATATGTACATACAGAAGCATGTATGTATGTATATATATATAAGTAAGTATATTTATTAATCTATATCATCAGTTCATGTATTCAAAATGTTTATAAAAAGCATAATTTTTACCTATTTTAAATACATAAATTTATATTACTTGATATAGATCATCAATAATTTAATGATTTTAAATTAAAAATAAAATATTATCTAATGATATGATGATATGATATACATCAAATATATACTTATTTGTATACTCAAAATAGATATACGTAACATTAATCCAGTGATATAGTATTGTAATTATATATATACAAAAGCTTTCATAATGTATAAACTAGGACCATATTTCAGTATGCGTTCTTATACAATATATAAGAGTATATCACTAAAGCAAAAGAAAAGTACTCTTATACTTTAGGGCTCGTACATGAGCTCACAAAAAGAGCAACAAATACCTTTTCCATGGAGAATGGAAGCCATACTGGCCAGTGCTCCGCATTATTGATCAACCCCTAAGATATAATCAATGAAAATGAAAGCTAAATTAGCATATAAACCATACAACTTTAATTTTAATCTAACAACAAACTAATAAACTCCTCATATATATATATATATATATATATATATATATATATATATATGTATGTATGTATGTATGTATAGCAACTCTTTCATTACATTAAAGCTAACAAAAGTATATATGTGCCCTGTCAGAATATATTCAAGTTTCTAATTATGAATTCATCAACTGATCACTTGATGATTTACAGAAAACAGAAAGTAAAACATTGATCTCTAGAGCATAAATCTCTCTTTACCTACCATCTAGTTGCATATTCGTGGTAATTGGTGGTCCAGTAGTTTTCCGGGCTTCTTCAAGTTAGCATTGATGACTGGGGTGTGCCCAACAAACAAAGCAACATGCCCCATTAGCTTATCCTTCCTGGAGAATGTGGTACCGCATGAGCACTGCCATTTGAGATCCCCACAGTGCTTTTCATGAGTCCGAAGATCAGAAAGCACCGAGAATTGCTTCCTGTTGCATCTCTTGCAAACATACATCTTGGGGCAATGGCTCCTCTTGTAGTGATTCTTCACACAAATCATTGATTTCAATGGTTGGAACTTGGCATGTTTCTGGTTCCACCTACACCCTTCTTGCGGACATGAATATTTCCTAGTAATTTTCATGGTAGACTCCTTGTTTCCCATTGTTCCATTCATGTTCTTCAAAGGATTGGTCAAGGCTGCACTAGTCTTGTATTCATCACCATGAGCTCTCATATGCATTCTCAAATTTGCGTCTCTCTTGAAACCCTTGCCACAAACTTGACAATAATGTGTATACTTGGCTAATAAATCGGCCGCATTCAATTCGATGATATCATAACTGCTTGCCGAAGGCCCCTGTGATCCTTCATGACCCTCACTAATCTCAACGCCTCGAGACAATTCCCCCGCTTCATTTAAATCGGTTTCAACTCTATTGTTGTTGCTCAAATTATTCATGCCTTGACTATTATTATCGTTCGTACCACAGTTGTAAATATTGTCACCATACCAGTCAAAACTCACAGTAGAATAGAAACCTTGTTGTCCTCTTTCTTGGCCGATGCTAGCAAAACGATTGTTAATGTTGCCATCAAAATTATTTGGTTGCGATAATCCTGTTGCATCAGCAACTTTAACATCATGATGTTGGTGCAATTCAATATTGGTGTTATTGTTACCTGAAGGGGATCCGACAGTCATCTGCTGGCAAGTGAACAGCATGGAAGATGCCGCCACGATTATTTCTTGAACTAGAGACCCCATGTTGGCCACAGCTATGGAGGTTGACTCAGGCTGATTTTGATGATCTGGGGAGATGAGAATCCCCACCAGAGATTGAACCTGATGGACCTTCTCTTTAAGCAAGGAAAGAGTGTAAAGAAGAGAATTAGAGTGAGTATCTGGCCCTGAACTTACTTCCATAGAAGATGAAACAACATCCTCGGTCAGAGAATACATTTTTGAGCCTTGTGTCACATTCGGGAAACAAGAGGTCACTCCAGAAATCATTTTCTACTATTTTCTTTTTGGCTCTCAAATCTTGAGCGTATTGTGTTTTCCAGATTTGCCTTTTGGATCACTATTGAGAAAATCTTGTTATTGAACTGGAGTGATTATATAGACAGAGGATATACAAGAAATGATGTCCTTCTGGCGACTTAAATAATATAAAAATTTTTAGAAAACTTCAAGTCAACTTAGCTAGGGCTGAGTTCATAATCTCCCCACTAAATACCTCCCTCAAATGTCACCACGCTCGCATTGGGACAACTTCTTCATAAAGAACCAACTTGCATGACATAAGTAGGAAAATAAGCATAAGCAATTACCACTAATTCAATTTTTCATTCACATTTAAGCATGAGCTTTCTTTGTCAACGTGGGGCTACAAATTAAGATGTTTAAGGTTCTAGTGAGTACTAATCAAATGAAGAAAATTAAGGACCTTTATTTGCCAGTTCTTCATAAAAATGCTTATGAAATATTTTGAGGAAGATCATTTATGACTATTTTTAAATGTTTAAATGTGGTATAATTTTGCATATTTGTCAAGTCAAGCAAAAATAAAAAATCAGAGGCGTGATGGCAAATGGTACCATAACTCTTGGAATTTTTCAAGGAAGCATCCTTATAATATTGAAGTTAATTTGCTTGAGAACTCAACTATCTTCCTCTCAGTTTTCCTCTTTTATCTTCCATCACCAAACCTTATAATTAATTACAAAAGCTGAATGATTTTGTTTTTCAAATATATACTTGACTATACGATGGACTAACACTCTCTCATTTACTTCTACCAGTTGTGCACCCTATATAATTATAGGTGGACACATCGATGGAGTTAAGCCTAGGAAATACAAGAAATCTAAGTAATTAGCCATTTTCATTTAGTCAAATCTTTCACGCAATGAGTTGAAAATTTTTCCACTGCTTCCTTCAATTCCTTGTTATACAAGGAATTAAAAAAAAAAAAACAATATCGTTACTGTTAACATTGCCCAATTCTCTGGATGTTTCAGTAGCGAATCGAAACTCTAGCAATTAATTATAGACAAAGAAAAACTTAGGTTAAATAAATGTATATATATCTTAACGGCTACATAAAACTTTTTCTCAATCTGATTTCCATTAAAATATATGATTTAGATTAAAACCGAAAAAAAAAAAGATATAAATATTAATAAATGTCATAATAAGTCATAGAAAATGATGTTAATTCTATAATATGACATCGTTGGAAGCACCCAACTAAGTTTTCCTCTGACTTTCTCCAATGATAATGGCGGCCATGGTGACCAAGTTCACTCAATCAGAAGGCAATTTTTCCTTTTCAGTGGTCTATATATGTGCAGTTGATGATGTTACTATAGTCTCACATATTGCCAAACTTTCTTTTGACTTTGTCCAATAGTCATGCAAAAAAGTTAGGTATGGATGTTGAATTTACGCAGACATTCGAATAAATTTAATTAAGATATATAAACGATTTATTGTCAACATTACCATTTTTTTTAAAACCCTTTTTTAGTAACTTTGATTGAGAACTGAGTTTACATTAAAACACGAAATTTAGCAATAATATATATTTGCTGTCTTGGATGAATACTTTTTCGATCTATAGTTAGTTCCCAGCAAGCTTGAACAAATAAGGTCAAACACTTATTAAGGGCCGTCAGTGATCCATACAAGGAAGAAAGATAGATAGAAAAGCTTCAAATAAAAAAATTATGGAGGTCAAATATTTGATTAGTTTAAGTAATAATTATCCCTTCCAATTTAACACTTAGTTATCTTCTTGTTTGATGATCTACTTGATGCCACTCGTCACTTGCCCAGCTGAGAGGGGGCAATGGCAATGACCTCATTAAAGAATATGAAGGTAAGACTAATCACACGCACGAATAATTTATTTACTCATTATCAACTCTAATTACTTAATCATGGCTTTCAAGCTTGAAATTATGTCATTGTAATGACCTTTTTAACTTTAATTTGAGCTCACCAAACACACAATTTCTCACGTTCTAAACTACTAAAATATGAGAATTTCAGTCTAAAACAGAAAAAAAAAAATTTATTATTCGTGTTACAAAATAGTTATTGTTTTCAAAACATTTGTTGTTCCTACTGAAACACTACTTAACCGATTCAAAACATAAAGAATATATATGATAAACAATGTCACACACAATAATTTTTTAGTACATAAATAAGTATAAATATGATGTATCATCATATAATTGAGTATTATTTTATTCTTAATTCAAAATCACTTAATCATTTGATGACTCACATCAAATATATATCTATTTGTATATTTAAAATATGTATATATAATTTTATCTCTTTCACAGATATATGTTACATATTGTTGAGTCTCATGTGAATATTTTTATGGTGTTTTTTTTTTTTAAATTTTGTACGGGTGGCAACTAATTGTTTTATTTTTAATTAATTAGTTTGTAGGTTAAACGTGTACAACTCAGATTTGCCTACACTGGGTACTTACAGCCGGTTCTTTCAACTGGGCAAGGGAGACCTAAATATTATCTTTTTATTTGACTTTGAAATTGGGGAGTGCATTTGGCACATGTCCTTGGTTCGTTTGCATCTTGAACTGTTTCTTTTTGTTCTTTCTCTTCATGCTTTCTATTCGGCCTATGGGCTTGCATTGCCTGTTGCTGTTCGTGAACATAACGTTTTTCATGTCCCCTTGTTGAAGCCTTATTTAGCATATTCTAATCTTCACTCTGCCCGGTTACCAACATCCTTTGTGGGTAGCCATCCTTTGCCCCTTTTTCTTGTCATCCTCCAACAACACTTTGTAGGGACTAACGAGAGTTGAAGCTGTTAGTTCAATGGGAACGCATTCTCTTTGAGGATGCTTCTTGAGGCTCCCACTCAGACTTCATTCACTTTTTTTCTCGTTCAACCATGAGGACAAGGTATGTCCCGGGTGATGCCACTAAAAAAAGAGTTAGTAAAGTGAATAGTATATAAGTGTGGTGGATTGAACTTTAACACAAGTTAATTGATTTTATATAATATGAGTTTCTATCTCCATACTTATAGACCCAATATATTTTGACATGACATCAAAACACAAACTAGACAGTGGATTTAATAACTTATGATGGTTGGACTTGAAGGAAGATGTTGAAAATTAAAGGCCAAAGGACTATTTCCCATCCAAAGTATGCGCATTTCTCAAGTTTCCCCCCGTTAACTGTGAAAATCTTATTTACCCACTCATGGGCTGTTAAAATTAACTGAGTCCATTAGTTATATCATTTTCCCCCTCTAAACCCTAAAAACTAATAATTTCACCCTAACCCAAGTTTTAAAAAACAACATTTCCCCCCCTAGGGTTTCCAGTTTTTAGAGTGCGTTTTTTCTGTGTCGTTTCTTCCTCTCTAGCAACCTCCAGGTGACGGCTCTTCCTCTCTGACAAGGTCTTCTTCCGACGGCTCTCCTGAGAGCGGTCATCGACGAAAACGAGTCATCTTCGTCCAGAGACGAAGACCTCGTCTTCGTCGATGACCGCTTTTAGGAGAGCCGTCGGAAGAAGACCGCGTCAGAGAGGAAGAGCCGTCGCCTGGAGGTCACCAGAGAGAAAGAAACAGCACCGAAAAAATGCACTCTGAAAACTGGAAACCCTATGGGGGAAATGTTATTTTTTAAAACTTAGGTTGGGGTGAAATTATTAGTTTTTAGGGGGAGAAATTAAATCAAATTTAAGTTTATTTTTTATAATACAGATAAAATAACGATTTTACCCTTGAAACCGTTAGTTTTAATCGTGCACGGGTGGGTAAATAAGATTTTCAAAGTTAACGAGGAGAAACTTGGGAAATGCACATACCTTGGGTGGGAAATAGTCCTTTGGCCAAAATTAAAAGAAAAGAATTATAAATATAATAAAAGTGAGTGATACATAAATGTGGTAGATTAAATTTTAACATAAACCAATTAATTTTGTATAATATGGGCATAGACCCTATATATTTTGATAGGATTGATACGGGGACTAATTGAGGTAAAGAAGTCGAAACATTTAAGTGAAGGCATATTTAATCACGAAAAAAAAAGGGGCATGGCAACATGACTATGTGATTGGATTTGCTGATGGAGTACAGACAATGAGCTTGGCTCAAGAAAAGCTAATGTTGATGTGTGAGGCAGTGCTACTCAAATAATTTTGAAAGTTTGACGCTATTGTAATCTAATTCTGTTATGTCAAGGACAATTGGGTGTTGCTTCCAGTTTGCAAAACCCTTTTGGGACAAATTGAGTTTATAATGTAAAAGAGTGTGCAATGAAGAGAAGGATAACCTCTACAACAAAATTGCTTTCCTTCTTCTTCTTCTTCTTCTTCTTCTTTCTCTCTTTTCACTCTTTTCTGAAAAGTTTGTGGAGTATTGGACATCCGAAAATTGCCCAATTACAACGCTTATCAATGACTGATTGGTGTGTTGTTAATTTGTATAGAGATTTGAGTGTCATGAGAGTATGTTGTGTCTGAAGAGATGATTAAAAAGGGAACAATTTTCATTTAATAGATAAAGGCAATGATCCACAACTTCCAACAAAAGCATCTACAATTCTTTTATCACAATTCAATATAGTTTTTATACCTCGTACATTCCATTGCAAAAAGTTCTTTCTAAGTAATTCAGCTAGCTAAAAGAAAGAACTTGTATTAGTCTAGGCAAATTCCTTGTTTTATAAAGGTCAAAACGACTTACTCTCACCGAAGGTTTAGTATATTATCAAACTATCATCTGTAACTTTTTAAAAATATAAATATTCACCCTTCGTAAAATTTATATTAAATTTTGACATTAATGTAAAGGTCATTTAACGATTTCTTTTTTAAAAAAACTTATCTCATTTTCGTATATTAGTTTTAAAAATTGATAATTTTACTTTAACTTAGTTTTAAAAAGTTATTTCTCTGATTTAAGGTTTTCATACTTTAGGTTAACATTCATCCCATTTAAAATTCAAAACATTACAATTATACTTTTATACAACACATTCTCTCTTTTCGACAACCTTTTTTTTTTTGCGATTCATTTCGTCATATCGTCAACCCCACTAGTGGCACCCTCTCTCTTCGTTATTTTTTGGTGCGTAAACCAAATTGAACGGTTTTAATAGGTTTAAACTTTAATCTTATTAAAATTATTCATTTCTAAATATGAAATATAAATATGTAAAATAAATATAAAATATATATACAATATACATGTAAAAAAATGACAAAATATATATAAAAAAATAAATTGTCTACCTAATTATTTATTGAAATTTTTTATTAAATATAGTTATATATATTTTAAAAAGATATAGTTTATAGTTTAATTCGATTTAAAAATCATTTAAACCACAACCAAATTGAAAACTGTTTTTCAAAAACTTATCAACTCAAATCAAACCAAATCATAATTTTTAAGTAATTTAATCTGATTTTATGATTTGAATCGAATTATGTACTATCTTAAAAAAAAAAATCATAAAAAGGTAAAAAACACATAGTAAATCATTTGTGAGACAATCAGTGGGATTTTAAATAGTTGGAGGGTGAAAATAATAGTTTTTTTTTATCATTTTATTTGGGAAATCGGTTGAGTAAGTGAGTAACAAGACAGTGCAGCAACCAGATAAGATTACATCGTGTGATAACAGAGAAATTTTCTGGGTGGTGTAAATGGCAGTATCATCATCATCGTCAGCCACTCTTTCGTGGCTTCATAGCAACATTAACAAAACAGTGAAGTTGCACGACAGAAAAGCTGTTACGCTGGTTTTGGCTCAAAAGAAAGCCAAAAAAACTCGCAAGGTACAAACTTGTTTGTTAATTTGAAAAGGGTTCTTTAGTTTTCACTTAATATTTTCTCTAATCGAAACAGGTTTTATGGGTTTTGCTTAAATTTTTGTCTTTTTTTTTTTGTTGGTTTTAATTGTAGTGGTTGTTGAAGTTTTAATTTTATATTTTCGGGTTAGATAATATTGAAAGAGGACGTGGAGCAGCTGGGAAGGAAAGGGCAACTATTGGATGTGAAGGCAGGATTTTATAGGAATTATCTTCTGCCAATGGGCAAGGCTCAGATTGTCACTGCTGATCTTCTCAAGTAATACATTTCTCATCTCTGATGTTTGTTTTGCTTTCTGTTGGTTTTCTTGTGTTTGCTTCATAAACTTGTATGTATGATAACCACTGGATAACATTTGTGTTCATCCTAGATAAATTTTAATCTGAGTAAACTTAATTTAGCCATGACCATATTTGTTCGGATGCATAGTGTGCCAAAGAAACCTCAACAATGTGTGAAATATATATATATGGTTCACACATCTGAGATCATGTCAAATGTTTGGTTGCATCTATATACTAGCATTCATTCCTTGTACTATAGTTTCTCATCTCTTTTATCCACATAGGATTATGTTTTTGTGGCTTTCAATGTCAAATTATTTAACCTTGTTTTCCCAAATTTTCTTAAGGTTGATTTGGTGAAGTCACATGAAGAACTTCAATGTCTATTCCACATTACGCCCAATTTACTTTTGCTTATATTTTTCATTGCCTTCAGTGGGTTTAGTGGCCAATGGCTGACCTAAGTGGTTATCAGCATGATCTTTGATTTACAATTAAGGTTCAGATGGCCTTTCCCCTTTAATCTAATGCCGATTTGTTTTTCAATATAGTTTCTTTTCATGACTTGAACAATTCTTATTAACAAGAGATAAAATTTTATGTTCTTTTGCACTGTTTTCATGGTTTGTTCATATTATTCAATAGATTATGGTGTCCTTTCTAATGTTTTTGGATAAAGAATGTGTATTAGATGAGAACATAAGTCTTTTTGGTTCTTTTAACTTATTTAGACCAATTCACATTGCCAGCTCGCTAAATGCCTAGATGAGAACATGGAGGCTTACAATCTTGCAATAAATTTGAAGAAAGCGGTTGAAAGTAGAGTTTGATAGCACGGTTTAGTGTCTAAGAGAACTGTATCATTAGACTGCATTGTCTTGCAAAGTGGAGACATGCTTTTTCTGCCGGCAATGAATGTTGACAAATGTTTTTGATGATGACATGTATGTTCCATTATTGAAGAATATTTATTCTTTTTCCTTGATTGTGCAGGGAAATGAAGCTGGAAGAGGAAAGAATTGAGGCTGAGAAGAAACGGGTAATTAAGTAGTACACGCATTTATTTTCTTCTTCCTTGTCACTCGTGGCCTTGAAAAACATTTTTAAGGTCTCAAAATAAATTTATAAACATTAGTCAGTTTATGATCTTCTAAATATATTTAAAAATTTGTAATCTTTCCTCATGTTTTGTTGAGTAGTCATGCCCTTGATTATTTTCTAAATGCAGTCTTCCTGAGTTAACTTGGTTGCTTTGGGCTCTGATCCACTTTCTCATGAAATAATTTGATGCTTTGATATTTAAGTGGATGTAAATAATGACCTCTTTATCTTAGATAAATTTCATTTTCTGCAGGTAAAAGAAGAGGCACAACAACTAGCACAAATTTTTGAGACTGTTGGAGCTTTTAAGGTGAAACGCAAGGGTGGAAAGGGGAAACTGATTTTTGGAAGGTGAGTTGGATCTGCTGCAACATTAAGCAGGCAGCAAGTATGTTTTTTATATTATGTCTATCTGACTAGAGCTTATTTTGTCAGTGTTACCTCTCAAGATCTTGTTGACATAATCAAGGCACAGCTTCAAAGGTACCATCTTCAATCTATCCTATGTGATCATGTTAATGTCACTATAATTATGTTGTGACGATAATATACAAATTACATTTCCCAAACTTCTGCAGCAATTTCCATTACTCAACCCAAACTTTAATAATATTTGCAATATTTCAGGAAATATTACTAAAATTTTATGTACTTGGAGCATATAAAATTTTGATTTTTGCTTTGTTATTACCTTTGAAATGCTTATATGAATGAATTTGGTGACCTGTTCTGATGTGCTATGTTAATTTATATAACATAATATAATGGTGGATGAGGAAGTAAGAGTTAACTGAGCAATCATATTTAGGCTGATGTGTTTGGGCAATATAGATCTTGGAAAACAGGACCTACTAATATAAGTTTACACGAAAAGGGAGGGAGTTTTGCATCTTTCTGCAACTAGCTCTCTACCCATTCTTGTTTAATCGTTGCTTTTTGTTTCATCAAACTGTAGGGATGTAGACAAGAGAATCATTTCCCTTCCAGAGATACGTGAAACAGGAGAATATATTGCAGAATTGAAGCTTCACCCTGAAGTTACAGCTCGAATAAGGTTGAATGTTTTTGCTAACTGATTACAGGCACACTAAATACCTTCTCTGTGGATTTGGTTACAGAGTTGGGAGATGAAAGATTGAATGTATAATTTTGTGTAGAGACATATAAGTTTGATTAACCTTAGCAGGTGCAATTTTATTATTCACAAACAATTTCTTGTAGAATGTAGCCAACTTATAGTACTCATTTTTGCAAGTCCAAAATCTACTTTTGCTTGAATTGCCTGACGTCTGAATTCACTTTCAAATGATAACTTATTTAAATCAAGCCAACCAAAAGTACAAATGTAAAGATGTTCAATATCACAATGTGTTGAGCTAATATAATGTAATGTTAGTGAAGGAATGCTGGATTCAATCGGAATCCATGGATTGTAGACATGCTGCTGTAATGTTGACAGAAACTGTGGGACTATATAAAGCCTGCTATATGTTCCCAAATTAAAAAAAAGGAGGGTCTTTTGTAGAGTAAATAATGGGGTCTCAACAATCTGAGATGATGCCATTGCGGAATTTTATAGCTGAAAAAAGGAGTAGCTGGTATATCACATTCACGTGTAGGAGATATACCCATGAAGCTTTCAGGTTCAAAATTATAAAAACTGAAGACGATCATTTTTTTACCTTATTGATTAAAGACGATATATCATTATTTAATCAAAAACGTTTGCGTATGATGATATATATATATATATATATATATATATATATATTGGAGTATATATACACACACTGTCCCACCAGGTTTGGCCTCACAAAACTGTCCCACCCTTGATTGCATAAATAAACAAAATTAAACAAAGGGAAAAAGCCAGCATGCAGGAATGTAGATGTTTTAATAGTGAAAAAAAATACAAGAGTTATTTCAGAATAAAGAGTCTGCTGGATTCCCTAGCGTGTAAGTTATACCCAAGACTTATTAGTTAATCATGCAGGCTTTCAATTTTTTTTAAGAATTACGCCCCATTATACTTCTACCTGTCTTTGTCATCTTCATATTTTTAACACATTTCAACGCTTGCAAGTATTCAAACCAAGGCGGCAGTGAAGTGAATGAGTCTGTTGGGACCGAAAATGAAAAAAGGTATCTATGCAAATTCACAAAAAAAAAAAAAAAAAATCTTATAAATATTAGACCCTTGACTTTTATTTCCTTTTAAATAATTACCATGGTCCCGAAACCAATATATACATTCTTGGTTTAATAATTTTGATTATAAAATACTATAATTTTGATAATTTATCACATTTTTGGGCTATAAAAAGATGCATATACTTTTCATTTTGTAACTACCATGACCATGGACAACCTAACTAAACCAAATTTTAAGAAGGATATATGTTAGGTACCCAATATCTCACCAAAAGAAAAACTACCACAAAAAATAAAGGCAAAAAATAAAATCAAGAAAGTTTAATTGGATCTAACTCATGATGGGTATTAATTATGAGACCAAACCTCATTGATTTGGTTGATTACTTTGGATTTAAACCACATCCTAATGTAACTAAACTAAAGTATAGGCCAACGCAATATGATATAAAGCACATGTGACAGCTAGTTTATTTTTACAATGGCCTGCCGGCAGGTACCAAAATTACACAATTTAAAGAGCAAGTCACGGTTGGCTAACAATTTGAGCTGTTGCATAATGTAGAGAATGACAAAAGCAAAGAGCTTTTTCTATCCAAATGGAAAGCCAGAAGTTTCTTAGCCATCCAGTTGTCTAGTTGGAAACCACGCCACTTCACTTGTGGTGGTCGATATCCACTATGCACATGTCTTGTATGTACATACAATCTTATATTATTCAAACCCAAATTAGTGAATATTCACAGTTAAAGTGTAAATATTTAGTCAAAATTACCATGATCTAATTGCAGGTTCTCAACTTACAGAGAAGCCGAATATATAGAGCATGGAGATTTATGTAAAAAGAATATGTATTTTGAGTAGTGGAGTGGGCAATGAATTTCGGCTTTATAATAAAAGAAGCAAAGTAGCATAGTATAAATTATATTAAAAAGCACTTCTTTTAAGCATATAGATTAAGCATATAGATTAATAAGAGAATATTAGGAAGTTATGTGACAAGGTAAACCCTCCATTACATTTAGCAATGTCAATGAATTATTATGGATTTATATATATATATGCTTTCTTTAATTAATTATCTTGTATTTATTATGTATTTAGACATCTCACGCAATCAATTCTTCACATGCTTCTCTTCTCACTCTACACTCCTTAGCAAGTGAGTAATAATCTTCCACGTAAATGTAAAACTAGGGGGAAAAAAATAAACCTAATTAATTAGGAGAAAAATCACACCATGCGTAATCATATGTATTTTTATACTCAAAATAGGTACGTATAATATTGTATTTGAAATAACAAAAGTCAAGTAATTTAATTGTTTTTATTTATTTTTTTTAGGTCTAGGGAAAAAAAAAAGATAAAAGGAATTACAAATGGGATAAAGTGTGAGTTCAGTTAAGTGACTTGCAAAACAAGGGAAAGTTCAAGTTGGGTAATTAGGTGTAACAAGTAGACTTGTAACTACAAGCAAAAGTGGACCATTGCCATCTTATTAGAAAATATAGAATATATAAGAAGAAGAAAAATAGAGAGAAATACAGGTGGATACATATGGGATGAGCAGTAACCAACTCAGCCTTGTTGTCCATTCATTCTTCTCAATTTCAGCTTTATTTGTATCCAAAAACTCACAAAGAAAAACCTAATCCACCACTTTTAGTTGTGGTGCTCCTGCTTGTTCTCCCTTCACTATTAGACATCGCTCTCCCACTTGAACTAATAACAATAACTACACATTCATTTTTTAGGCTAAAAATAAAAGATGCCTCTCACTCACTTTTCGTGAATCAAAGGCAACCATCAACACTAACCACTTACTCTAACTATTCAACTAGTTACACTCATAGATCATCAAATATAAAGGCAAAATATTTAATTATTTATAATTGTTCAAAGAATTGATAAGTGTATCATGAATTTATATCAAATTATAATACAATCATATATAATAATAATGATGATGATAATTCACATATGGGTTTTTTTTTTTTTTTTTTTTGGGTTTAGTAGTGGCAATCAACCAAAGCTGGGGCGGAGAAGACAAGAGCTTGTTGAGTGGATCCGAATTGGAACTTGGAATCAGGAAGATGATGATGATCATGATCTTCGGGTGGTGCGGGGAGATTAAGATCCAACGGCAGAATACTTCTAGGAGGATGAGGCTTATGATCATCACCACTGTTGGATTCGTTGCTGATAGCTTCAGAATTAGCACCACCAACCACTTGATTATTGACTGTTGCAGTTGCCGCAGCTCTATGTCGTCTCATGTGACCACCAAGGGCTTGGCCGGATGTAAACTCTGAACCACAAATTGAGCACTCATGAATTTTGTTGGCCTTACTGTTGGCTACTGCTGGAAAAGAAACAACGGGACTACTACTGTTTTTATTAAATAGCCCACTTTCTTCAACTGAATCACCCTTTACTTCTGCCACAATAAGTGACGATTTTTTCTCATCTATAATCGCCTTTGGCTTCTTGTGACTGGCCCTGTGACCACCCAGTGCCTGAAATGAAGGGAAAGATCGGTTGCAAGTTTTGCACTCGTACACATAGAAACCCGCCTTGTTTGGTGTACTACCAATTATACTAGACAATTTCCGAGAAGAAGAATTAAACTTCCCATTAATCTTACCATTTTCTTGTTGAATATGCCTTGGAGCATCACCTTGAGCCAACATGATTAGACAATTAGCCATATCTTCTTCTTCTTCAGTGGACTCATAAATTTCCCCGGATGTTGTTGGCGAGGACACGGAGTTATAACAATTATCAACGATAACTCCTCTTTCCCTCTCTGATCTTTCTCCTTCAACACAACAACCACTGGATGAGCTATCAGTCATGCCGGCAACACCAAACGGGGAAGAGGATCGTTGGCGCTTGGTGCGCTTGCCTTTAACAATCAGAGGGGAGTGATCTTCAGAACCCATCACTTAAAACTCAATTTCCTATTGACCTTTTCAGTGAAAAAGAAAATGAATGAACAGAAGAACAAGTGAGAGCAATGGAAGTATTAAGCAAGAGAGTGGCTTACTTTGTTATATATAGTGGAAAGTAACAAGGTGGTGGTTGCTGTGTAATTTATATTTTTTAAGCTAGAAATAAAACTGCCCCGTGAAGAGTAACGTGGACTGGAGAGATTAGGAGGGTACTAAAGAAAGGGATTAAAAAAGTTATAGAAAAGAAGAGGTAAGGATTAGTTGAGTTTGGTGTTAGCGTCAAGAGTGAGCTAGATATACCTTACCAAGGAATATATATATATATATATATATATAGATAATGTTATTAAATATTATTTTATTTTTAATTTAAAGTTATTTAATTATATAATAATATATTATTTATATATTCAAAAATCTACATGTGTAGTTCTATTTTACAAGGACAAGAAAAAATTAATTGACAACCAAAAAACAATTGAAGTTACGAATAAATACAAGACATTAAAAGAAAAGCTTTGCACGTTAAAGGCATGCCACCCTCATTCACTCCATGTCTTCTTAAAGTAAAGTACCTCCTCCACCACTATTTCGGTATTTCTCAGATTCTTCTCACTATCAAGCTAACTTCTTTACCTTTTCTTTCCTCTTCTTTAATATTATATATATCATAAGAAATTTGCCTAGAAGAAATCATACTTTTTCATAAGAGAGATCGAAAATAAACAAAAAATAATAATAAAATAAACCCTTTTTTTATTTATTAGAAGTTGTTTTCTTTTCATTTCTCTCATAAAGTTTGTGGGTGTAACTGTTCTCAACTTTTAGATATCTCATGACATGTATATATATGTGCATATTACTAAACATTCATTTATTATAAGTTTCTGTTCTTTTAACTTAACTAGGGATCATATAAATGAACTCTCCCTAAGAAGAAAATTAAAAAGGAAAAAGAAAAAAAGGGAAGTAAGTGCAATTGGGTAAGGGGGTGTTTATTTGAATTTAATTGAAGTAATTAAGCAGTGTGATTAGTGAGTATTTGATTAATTAACATAGGTTGACTATTTAAGAAGGTGCACCAAAAGAATCATAATTAAATTACCTAATTATTTCTATTTCATTGCTCTAATCTTTACAAGTTCTTTAAGGATTATTGAGTGTAAGCTTGTGACTTGTCAAGTGAATTAATAAAATTAACCCACCATCTTTCAAGTATTTTTAACTAATTAAATCAATTATTTTCTTGCTTAAAGGCACCAAGTAATTGCTTGATTAAGCTGAAACTATTGCTTTTAATTAAGCTCTTCATCACTCTCTAGAATATGAAACAGCCCCTACTCTAGAATATTTGTTACTTCATTCATTATCAAGTTGTTCATGTACCGTTGACCATCCATATATTTCATTTTCGTTAGGCAACATTTTCGGGATCTATTATCACTTACATTTTGTAAGAGAATATTTAAATAATTATATATAACACTTACCTTAGATCAATAGCAATATTTATTATTATTTTCTATACAAATTAAATACTAATTTGTTGAGATAATTAACAATTAATTAGTTAATTAATGTTACAAGAGAAGATAATAAAGCCCAATTAGTGAATAATGTAATTGATTGGTGGCATGATGTCTATCATTAATTAGAAAGAAAATGTGTAGTGATAAAGTAAGTAGTCGTGTACACTCAAAGCTCAATCAAGCAAAAATGATTGAACTTGACCTCACTCTTGTTCACGTTATACGCCCTGAAAGTGGCCCTCACATATTTCTTCAGAAGATCAATGGAGTAATTTGAGTACTCATTAAATTATTGAAGGGAACCCCCAACCCAACTCTCTCTCTCTCTCTCTCTCTCTCTCTCTCTCTCTCTTAAGTCTTAAATAACAAGAGCTTGAGACTCTGCAAATGCAAGAATCTTTTCAATAGTATAGTCTATGTGTAATTAAAATAAAATATAGATTTTATAATAAATTAAGAGATAAAGTGTTATTAGGTAATATAGAAGAATGTATATAATTGAGCACATTTTAATATGGGTGTAATTGATATTCACCTATGATTGTGCAAGGTTGATCATCTGTTCATTATGCATCATGATTAATTTACCATCGGTTACAATCTACAATTAACATATAAGGGAGAAAGAGAAAGAAATCAATCTTCTTTCAACAACTCTTCAATAATCAAGCCAAAATTTCATACCAAGGCATCAGTGGAGTTGGTATATTTTAATTCATTTAACTTGTGAAACTTTTTGGGATATTTATATTGATTTTGATGCACATTAAGAAAGAGAGAATGTATTTCATCTTTATATGAATCAATATTGATATTAGTAAGTTTAGGGTTCTTGAATCAAATAAATTTGTTTTAATTATTTTGGTTTTTTTGCCCCAATTTCATGTAAAATTGAACTACATTTGCCCTAATATTTATTAAATTTATAAGTTTTTTCTCAAGTTGTTGTAGGTCCTATTACATTTTTCGTTGAAGAAATTTATTTAGTTAAAACTAAAGGTCTCTAATGATGATTTGTGTTAATTAGAATTTTAATTTTTATATTATAAAATGAAGGCATGATAAAACATGGCGGTAAATAAATAAAACAGACTCGAGGCATCTTTTTAGGGAGAAAAAGGGAGGACAATTTATGGGGAGTTATAAGGGTTTGAAATAGGGTACCCCAGTGGTCACAACTGAAGTTGCTTTCAACAAGAACACATGCAAAGAAATTTGGTAAGTACAAAAGAATAAGATTAATTATTAAGTAAATAATAACCTTTAAGAAGAAGCCAAAAAAAGGGAGTCAGATTCAGTGTACATAAAAGAAAAGAATAAAAAAATTAGGAGATGAAGAGAGGGAGAAAAGTAGTATTAGTAGCAGGTGGTGGCAAAAAAGAGCTACGCCACTACACTTCAGGTTCAGGTTTTACTAGAGTAACAAATTATTGTGATTATTAATAGTCTTGTGAGGCACGTTAAGTTTTAATTAGCTACTAATTCATGCATCAATTAATTTTTATCTCCACAAATTCAACCTCTTAATTTGCCTTGTTGAAATACCTAAACAATATGTAATTAGATAATATTCACTAAATAAGTAGATATTTCACACATTATCTCTCGATTCTTCTATAACAAAATATGTTTTATTGTTGATTTCTTTTTAATGACCAAAAACCTTCTGATTTCGTTGAATAAGTAAATTTAAAATATAATAATCAAATCCATAATTATTATATTAGATATATCAGAGTTTTGTTTTTATAAAGTCTCAAATCTTATTCTTTTAAGAAAAAGTTATATATTTATATATATGAAAAGAAAACAGCTTCTAATCATATAAATTAAATTAGAGTGAGAGTAATGCCCATGGAAAAGTGACAAGTGAACCTCTACACGTAATTTTTGTATTGATAAAACAAGGCTCGAGTATTAACCAGAGAGAAGAATATCGAAGAAAGCAACAAAATAAAAATGGAGTTTACAGAGAAATAGTCGGTCTGGGTGTCGACATCATGAAAGTTGAGTAATATATACTTAAATAAATTGGAGGATGAGCTAGTGAACTTAACACTCACTCCACTTGACAATCTGAAGATGAGCATGAGAGTGTGTGAGAAAGTGAAAGAGAGAAGGGAGTACTGTGTCGTGACTTGTGAGCCACACATACACGAGCACATATATATAAATATTATATATATATTACAGATGAGGGAAGATGTTCCTTCGTTGTAACCAAGCACCTCTCATCTAAAAGATCATTCAACAAACAAACAAACAAACAACCTGCTCTTTTTGTTTTATATTTACTAATATTTAACTCTTGGCTCACAGATTAAGCTCCCAGTTCTTCGTTTTTATTTATTTCTTTTGGTTGTCAGTGACACTCACCATTTTTATCCCATAATAATTCTCACAAAATCAATCATATTATATATGGTTTAGTAGCAGTCATTTTGGATTATGAACCAAGTTTAAACTTTTAGGTTATTATATTTAAGTTTCATTGATTTCATTTAATTTATGAATGAGAATTCAAGTATGTTAAGTAACTTCACTTATTTAAATACTTAAATCTCTTTTGTAAGGATGTAACATTCACATACTAGAAATTTTTTTGCTGGAAAAGAATAAGAAAGGTTTGGTGAATGAATGGAGATTAATAGGTAAGGCAAGGTTTGAGGGTTTGAGAGGCGCGATGCAGTAAGTCTTAGAGAAAGACGGGGGAGAAGGTGAAACTGAAAAAAGAAAGGAAAATTAAAAAATATATATATGTTAAAAAAGAAGAATAAAATAATTATAAGTATAAATATAATTAGTAAATTAAACAATATTAATAATTGATATTTGTATTAAACGTTGAGGGTATTTTTAATATTATACTAACAAATGATGAAATAGTAATTTACATCAAAACAAAACAAAATTTATTTAGAGAAATTGATAATAGATGGGTAAATAGGCATTTCAAATTTAAATAGTGTTTGTTCTTGAAAGTGTGGGTGGGAAATAGTGATTTTACCTTTTAATGTAATTTAGTTCAACTTTCTTTTGTTTGTGCATTCAACTTTACTCAAAAGTAAGGCCAACCTTTTCTTTACTTAACAAAACATCATATTCTTTTTCCCTTCCTTTCCATACTTCCTTCTCTCTTTCGATTCATCTCTCAGAATCTGGTTTTTAATTTCATTTGTACTCTCAAAAATTATGAAATCAATAAATGACATGCAACTATCAATTCTTCACTTTAAAATTTATCCGAACTGATTGAATCTATTTATATTAAGAAACAAGTCTTAATAAACAGATAACTATATATTCTCTTTTATCGATATTCTAAAATTAAAATTGTGATTTACCTAATATAACTGTTGTAGAGTCAATCAATCATTCTAAGATATCATATGTTTGGATTGATCGATTCAATTAAAAAGAAAGTTTGATTTAAGTAAGATTTTTTTGTTAAATTAATTATTTTAGCAATTTGTCATGACTAGTAAAGTGAGAAGTAATTAAAAGAGGCATCCTAGCCAGAAGTCAATGCCCCTAATAGTAATTCTAATGAAGTTGATACAGGTTTTCATGTTTGTTGTAATTAGCTCCATCTTCTCCACCACCAAGCAGAAAATTATTAAAAAATATATGTAAGTAGAATATGATAAGGCATGAATGAGTTGTTACTCCCAAAGATATATGAATCCAAACTAGCATATCTGTCATGAAGTATGACTCAAAAATGGTTAACGCTACAAAGCAACAGAGCTTACCAAATTATACACTAACCCTTCATGCCAAATTCCTTAAATTATGATTCAACTTCTCTCACTTAACTTTTTTTTGATAAGTAAATGACTCTTAACTTAACTATTACATACCAAGTATTTTTACTATAAATTTTATTATAACCTTAATTAGTTAAAGATGGGTATATTGGAATGGGTTGCAGTAATAGTGAAAAGAGCAAAAATGAAGAAATGGGTGGTAGCCATCAAACTCCACCTTTAGCGACAATGACAATAAGCCAACTTATGGACTCCATTTTGCTAATTAGGCTAAATGAATTGTGGCACTCTTTTCACTGGTATCTTCTACTTGGTACTTTCAAATCAACTCTCAATCAAGCATCAAAACAAACTAACAATCCTAACTCTTTTCCTTTCTAGGCATCTTCCATTTCTCTTTGTTCAATTCAAGTGCTAATCCAATCCACATTTACCCCTTAATCTTATTCACAAAACTAATTAAAGGTTACAATTCAATTACGTGGCAACTTACAAAGCTTTCCTCATGGGTTTCCTCTAAAACTTGTTTTAAGTTTTATTAGTTTTAATTGGCATTTTTAACTTGTTTGTGTCATTAATAGAAAAATGGGAATTTTGAAATCCTTTTGGGAAATGGGGAGAGAGATGAGAGTGTGTGTTACCTAATTAGGTTTCTTGTTCAAGCAAGTATTGTTTTGTTGGCTACTCTAATCAAAATAATAATGGCATCGATAAAGCCACAGTCACTAATTAAATTAATTAGCCTTTTGTTTTGTCATAATCAACTCTAAGTAAGCCCACACCACAGAAAAGAAAAGAAAATAATCATCAACAAATTATCATTTCGTTAAGCCTAACACTTAACAAACCAAAGAGTTAATAACCCATTTGGGGTCGCCTTTAATGATGTAATTAGCTTGTCATTAATTTATAATTAAATGTCTTCCCACTGCGAATCTGACAATTTTACACCGAGTCCAAAGAGTTTTCTGCTTAACTGTATTGGAGTTGGTTAGGTGGCCGCCCTACTAGACAAAGTTTCCATAAATCCTAACCTAACTTTTGATCCGATGTGACTTTTGCATTCAAATTTAAGAGTGAGATTGAATAACCACTTGATCATCTAACTTGCCATTAAGTGATGCCAGTAGAGACTGAAATTACTTTAAGCTGAATACCAAAGTATATTATTAAAAAGTATGTAAAATATTAAAAACGTTTTTCATCTTTGATTTCTAGTATCTGAGTAGGTAATAGCATTAGCTAGTGGTCACCAATACTGGAAGAAAATAATCACAAGAATCAAAGACCAATTTGGCACACGTTAGGAAGATTTCTTATAGCAAAAGTGAGCCAAGATTTACTGATGAAAGATGCATTGAAAGTGAAGATGAAAGCCAGTGAAATAAAGATATCTCTTCATACGTATGTGGGTCACTCATCAACTCCACAGCCACAGCACATTTTATTTAGCAGCCCCTCTAATTGGCATTCATTTATGATTGTCAATTCAGAATAATGCGTCATTGAAAGCCAGATTATTTAGGTTTGAATTCTACAACATCCTCCAGACAAGATAAAAATCCATTGGATAAAGTCAATGATACATTTGGAATCTAGTGACAGTTTCCATGGTATAATACCAAATATTTTCTAACCCAATGCTATTTGGCTTGCATAATGAGGTGGGTTTGTTTCTACTTGTATCTCAAAATGCCACTTGAGTATATAATGTATTGACTGAATGCTTGTCTGCAAACATTTGCTGAAGTACTGCAATAAATAAAAACTAGAGAAATTGACCATTTTCTTTTTGATATGTAGGATATCAAAGTCTGTGTGCATAATGGGAACTTGGCTAATAAACATTCTTAAAGCCTACTTTGTTCCCTGAAACAGCTCTTTTTTTTAGTATACCTGATCTTATAGCAGAATTTGTTCAGTTATGTATATTACCAATCAAGTATCAACAAGCATGCTTCTGTTCTATTTATTTAATCAGCCAATGAAAGTATCATAACATTAATAAGAGTGCATTGCAATCATGTACAACAAACAGTCAGTCAATAAAAGTATATCATATCATCAAGTGCAATAAACTCATGCACAACAGCAGCACACTTCTAACTTATCCTGATTATGTCTCCAAGCTCAGCTCAGGTAGCCACTCGCTGACTCGAAGAAATAGTGAATCATTAGCTGTAGATAAACGGCCAAGTTCTAGCTTCTTAATTTCTCAGGTCAACAAGTTCCAATCATCTCCAATCAAGCCCAATATTAAACCCACAAAAAGAGCAAATTCCTTTTTCTGGAAAACTGATAAGAAAAATTGATAGAAGTCAATGCTTGTAGTCAAGCCTAATTTAAGGTTAGTGAGTATACACCCAGTTGGTTACAGTGAAAAACATAAGAGCGATGCGGTACCATACATCTACTCGTCTTCCATTAAATCAAAACTCAAAGGTTCTGGATGTTCACAAGACATGCATAGACAACTTCAAGTTTATTTTGCCCCGGAGACAAATAAACAAGATGAATGCTTGCAAACATTATTTATTAATACTTCTGTGTTCACACTTTTATGTTACACCCTCTCAGTTTTTATTACATCTGGCTCTATAAGAGAATCTGGCAAAAGCAATCAGCCATTGGCATAGACCATACTTGGTTCAATCGGGTATTAACCTTATATTGGAGTCAAGCCAACCACACCTGCACAGATATGATGTGAAAAGATTAGAAATTGTAAAACCATGAAAATCTTGAATAATAGGAAGAGTAGAACACAAGTGCATAAGGAGACATAATGGCACAGACAAGTGGAAGCAAAGTAATGAAAGTCAGAATGGAAAATAACCAAATTGTCAGCAAGAATTGAGACTGGGACTAAATTAAATGCATAAGAAAGTTATTTCTAGTTTGACATGATTTTCCCAACTTCCCAAAAATTTTAACCATCTGAATTCTGACATTACAATCTTCAATGCACAAAGATTAACATTGCGTGCAGGTCTTTCTATTTTTTTATGACATGTCAGTGTCACATGCCAATCAGAAAGATGATAGTTGTCCCTATTTCCAATGTTGAGACCCAGAAAGCCATGATCTCTAAGAAATGAAAAAATACTTCATGGTTTGATTCTTCAGTAGGTTTATTGATAGAAATCAATCATACTTCCTCAGATGCCTTCACATTTGCCTTTATAACTTTCATTCTAGTTTCACACAAGGATTAAAAAGATTGAAGATCTAGTCAAATGATGGTGAGTAATATCTCCTTTCTCCCCACTTTACTCTCATTCCTAAAGAAAAACTACATAAAATAAGGACTGAACAGGAGAATAAAAAGTAAATTCAACTCAGAAAAGGTTGGGTGCACACTCCACTTATGTTCTAACTTCATATGGACATTTTACAAACCACTGGCATAGGAAGTACCTTTCAAGGGTCGTTAAGATAGGAATTTAAGCTAAGTAGTTCTAACATCAAAAGTGAAAATGATGTTACGAAGGACTTTCCTTTGTTGGAGCACAGATATTGATTAAAGGTTCAAAACACAATCTAACACTCCAAGCTGCAGCAGTTGCTGTATATCATGCAATTCTTTAGGCTTCAGCAGCTCAGCTTATTATTGCTTGAATATTTCTATGTATGATTGGAAAAGAATAAATAACACTTCCACGCCTAGTCTTCGTTAGTTGTTTATAAAAGTAGATGTAAAACACATACATGCCATTTTATAATAAGTATCTTATTCAAAAAGAAAAATCAGCACAAAGAACTGCAACAAGTTGGTCATTCCTTATTACAACAAAAATATTCTCATCATATTTTATGCTCCAAAAATAGTCGATTAGTTTAGTTGAATCAATATTCCTATCATGTTTGCTAGATACTATCAAAATTCAAATTAGTTAGTCATGACTACATTGTAAAATACAATGTTGCACATAAATAATTTTCTTGATTGGCAAATCACTAGTATGTCTGGCTTCCTGGTTATAAAAAATACAAATCACAGAGAAGAAAAAGGTATTTCAGGCAGGCACATGCAGAAAATTATAGATAATTGTAGCAACATATATTTATGAGATACAATTTTTCTTTTGTTTTGCATACCACATGCCAGTCTTCCACCTGCATTGCCAGTGGTTAAACTAAGTTCATGCCCACCTATAGAAGCAAAACAAAATAGAAGTAAGGAGAGAGCAAAAATAGAAAACAAATAAAATATAACCAAAGGCGGTAATAGTACATAATTACAACATTATTGAGAGAAAAAAACATCGTCTACTTGGAATCAAAGACCTCTTCTCCAAATAATTTCCTTATGATTTGTGTTAACCAATAAAAAACATATATTTTGCTGCATAGAGTTAAAAAAACTGAGTTCATTGGTGAAAGAAAACTTGGTTTCCATTTCAAAGTTGCTCCCTCAGCCCCATATGTACATTAGAATGTCAAAGTATAGTCCAAAGTGCCAGTAAAACTTATAAAGACCAGTTTCCTCTCAGTACAAAGATGAAATTTCAAGCCAAGTAAACCAATAATTAACAGACACAATGACACATACCTTTTCCAAGGTCATCCTCTAGCTCATGAACCACAAGGGCTCTTCCAATTACAGCATTAGGACCACTCAATGGTATCTGCACGGTTCAGCCAAAATTGTCAAAAATTATCAAGGAGGAAGCACAGTCTTCTATAATATCATAATTTGTCACAGAAGTGATGGAAAAAGAAAAGAAAAACAAAATAATTACAACAGAGACACAAACATTGGCAAATAAAGAAACCAAGCATTAAATATACCTGACTGTCTACAATGGTTGCCTCTGCCACGCCTGTCTTAAAAATAATTAGCAGACACAATTAGTTGGATTCGTGGAAGACAAAAAAAAAAATTAAATAGATAAAATAAAAGACAGAAAGAAAAAAGAAGAAAATGCATTACCATCAGCGCCAGCAATGATGTTTCCCAGGTCACCCGCATGGCGAATTTCATCCTCAGGAGCACCATGATTCATATTGTTAGGATTGAAATGTGCTCCTATAATTTAGAAGAACAAAGAAAGTGACAGGAAAAAATTTTATAAAAGCACATGCAAGCGTCAGAATTATGATCTTCACCAACTGAAACATTATAAGAAGTGATATAGTGATGCTGTAAGCTTTAATTACAGTCAGGTCTTACCCGTTGACATGCATCCATTTGTTGTATCACCATACTCATGCTGCATACGAACAAAACATAAAGCAAAACCATTAGGAAATTTCAGAGGAAGAAAAACCACAGTTTAGAAATAGCTGCAGCCATAAGTGCTCACTAGATGAAAACCATGAGGTCCAGGTGTAAGCCCCGTAACTCTAACCTTCACAGTTGTAGGACCTATTAATAACAGAGTTAAAACACTTATTAATTATCGCATAATCCAACAGAAAATTGCTGCAACAAATACAAAGAGAACATATCAAACTTTTAGTATCGCATTTCCATTGCTAAAAATAAGCAAAACAATTAACTAGACTCCACTGTCCTTGTATGGCTATTTTGACCGAGTCTGGTTGAGCTTTTCCCAATTTCAAACAAAAAGAAAAAAAAGTCTGCCAATTAAAGATTCAAGAATGTAGTCATTTCTTAATGCAAGTTTTATTAGTGAACAGTAAAAAAGCGAACATTATAGGCTGCTCTATTGATTCTTTAAATAAATTGTTATATTTGGGATAAAAAGGAGATTTCCAAGGAACAATTTATTTCATCTGTAAACAAAACTGAAAAAACAAGCCTCAGTAACTCACTGAATCAATCCCAAATTTCTATTAAATATGACTACCTCACATCCCCAGTTTCATGACAATTTTGATTAGCTAAAAATTTTCTCATATTTGCAATATCCACCAAAAAGCCCACCTCAAATTCTTCAATAAATTCACAAAAAAAAAAAAACCCAAAACAGTAAAAACAAAATCATATAATTAAAAAGAAAAATTTTTAAACATGAATTAAAACAGAGAAACAAACCATCACTTTCTTGAGTCAAAGTGGCAACCCCTTCAACATTAGAATTTCCCTTGAGAACAGCGACGGCTTGCTTCGTGGCGGCGACAATAGTGAGGGGATTGGGAGCGACGGCGTAGAGAGTCAAGTTAGAAGGAAGTGGGCGTTTGAGAGAGACGCCGTGAAAAGAAGAGTGAAGAGGAGGAGAAGAATGTGAGGGGAATGTGGCGAGAAGAGTGTGAGAAGATGGAGAGGCAGAGATAGTGAGGAAAGTGTGAGCTGCCATGGCTACAATTGCAGCTTGCATTCGGAGAGTGAAGTGGATGATGTGATAATGTGCTTTGTGGCGGTTGCTCTAACACAGACACTGTTCTACTTCTATTTATATTTACCAATAAAACTATATGTATGTATTTTAGATACACAAATGTATACATATTTATATGTGTTATTATATAATTGGATAATTTTGAATTAAGAATAAAACAATAATCAATCATATGATGACATATATAAGTGTGTATATATTTGTGTATCCAAAGTGAGTACACATAGTATTGCTCTTATGTTTACTATGTTTTCGACCGCTGTGGGTTGCTTATGACTCTTTGTTTTTCGCTTGGGTCGCATTTACTTAATGTAATTATTATGTAACCCCACTATTATCTACTAATTATTTTATACCCCATCAGGTTAAATATACAAAATCATGTGTCATTCATACATTGATCTCAGTAGAAAAAACATCATAATATAACAGTTATAGTAATATTTGTAATAATTATTAATTTGGGTATATATTGAGTATATATTCACTAGACTAATATGTTGAATGATCTTATATAAATGGTAATCTCTGTGTATACAAAATAAATTTTCTAATAGGTGGTGGTGTAAGTCGCCTTTAAACTTAAGATCCTTAGAACATTTTATGCACTAATCAACCTAGTTTGACAATAATCTATCATAGTTTTTTTGTTAGGGCTATCAATATGATGATTGTCAAATATGTTAAGAAATATATCAAAATATAATGGATTGATATAAAGATTCATCACTTCTGTGTAAGAATAAAGATTTCTTGTGATACTATTTGATAAGTGAATAGAATCGATTAAATTTTGGGAAATTATAACAAATACCTAAAACCAAGGGGTGTTAAGTGAAATTATCCAAAACTCTAAGGATTAAGTAAAAATGCCCTCAATTTGTGAAATGACTAAACTACCCTTATATATAAACCCCACATTTTCCACAGATTTATTGTTGAAATTCAGAGAAAATTTAGATCTCCCACAGACGCAACGGGTTTTCATCATTTTTGTCGACTTTTTATGTTTTTCGACAATTGAAAATGACAAATAAGGATAGTACATCATCTCACTTCTTGTTTGAATCAATTTATTGTTAGGAGTATTGAGATTTGAAAGAGATTTTGAGGTTTGAATTTTTAGGGTTCCGATTTTGAACCATATATAAAATGTTTTGATTCTTGGTTGTTTTATTTGAATTTTTTGAGGGGTTTTGTGTTATTGGATATGTAGATTTCATTTATGTTGAAATTGGAGGCTGAAATGACGATTTTTGGTCAGAAAATGGGTTAGATCTGTCGGCACTATGGTAATCTCCTACGGGCTCTCGTGGGGTGGGGGAAAAATTTAGCATTTTCAAAATTTTAAGGGGAGGGGGGAGATCCACGGGGGTCCGTGGGGAATTTTTTATTGAACCGTGGGGCAGTCCGTGAAAACCGTGGGTTGGGTGGAAATTGACTTTTTTTAAACTATAGAGTCTGTAGGAGATAGACTTTGAATGACCCTAATTTTTTATCCAAGAGGAGTTACGTGGCCTGTAATGTATCAACGCGAAGCTCGTTTCAAGCTCTATAATGACAACGAGCTTCGTCGATTGCACTCAATTTGGAGGCCCAAATAAAATTGTTTCAGTGTGTATTGTGCAATTTTTTTGTTTTACCAAATTTAAAATTTTCAGTTTTTATGATTTTGAGCTTGTTTGTGATCGGACTATATTTTTTTGATATATAGTTTTCAAATTTGACATCTGTCTCTTTAATTTTACGTTTTTCTAGACACGTTTTATGATGTAATTACGAAATTTCATATTGATTTTTTGGTTTTCTTGTTTATAAGTTATTTGAATGTGTAGTTTTCAAAATTCAGATCTGTTTTTCATATTTTCGAGTGATTTTTTGATTGTTGATATTCTAGGGTATTTTAATATATCTATTTATTCTTAACATGTTTTTAAATCCTTTATAAATTGTGTACTATCAAAATACCCCCATATTTTTTTAATATTTTATTTAACCCCTAAATTATTATCAAATATCCAAATGCCCTATTTACATGACATACAAATTAGATTTAACAAATAAAATTAAGTTTTGGGTTAAAATTCATATAAATATTTTTTTTCATGAATTAATTTTTTTTGACTTGAATTCAAAAGTACGAACTTCTTCCTTCCTAATGAACCCGTAGTAATTGATATCAAGTAAAAATGAAAGTGAGAGTAAGTGTTTAAGTGATATAAAAAGTGTATGTAATAAGAGTAAGAGTGAGAGAGTTTATATAGATGTGGTGAAAGGTAATTTCGGTGTTTTTAAAAAAAATTAGAGTATTTTTGCTTAGGAATTGGAAAAATAGACATTTTTACGTAATAAAAGGCTAAAATGGTTATTTAATTTGGTTTCTCTTAAATTTTTGACCAAATAGGGTTAGATGGGTGCCCAAATCTAGTAATATTTTGTTATTGTTTTAGAAATCAAATGCATCTGAGATAGACAACATTGGTTTAGATAAGAAATTAATATGAGGGATATTAATTAAAATAGGCAAAATTCTTTCCGTGTAAACGTTTTTAGGCAAACGTACAGTAGTTTTACTTTTATAAGCAAATTTTTTTGTAACTCAAAAAATACCCTCCCAACCCTATAGATGTCATATAAATTTAAAAATTATTGTTATTATTATTATTATTATTATTTATATATATTATATTAAATATTATAATATTTAATATATTTATTTATTTATTATAATTTTTATATTATTTATTATATATATATATTTTATATATATATATATATATATATATATATATATATATATATATATATATATATATATATATATATATGAGAGTGTGCGCACTCCGCACGCACCGCACGTACCCACGCACTCAAGCATTCCTTCCAACGCTTACGCATACAGGATTGAGAGGGTATTTTTGGAATTATAAATAAATTTACTAATAAAGGTAAAATGACTATAGATTTGCCTAAAAAGGCTTAAACGGATAAAATTTTGCCTATTTTAATTAATATCCCTTAATATGATGAAATAATTCAATTATGATAATTGTATTATTAATATAATTGATTTAACATTTATTCTATATTAATTGGATAACAATGATGTTTTGTTTAAAACTATTTATAACATATGAATAAAGAAATTATTAGTAGTATTTAACTAAAACAATAATAAATCATTCGTATAAGGCTATCTATAATTTCATAAATAACTTATTTAATAAATATAATCTTAAATAATTCATTTGTTGAAAATTTCTCATTTAATCAGAATTTTTTAATATTTTCTGTTTTTAGTACCAATGTTAAAAAATAGTAATTTTTACCTTTTATATATAAAATATCAATTAATCTCTAATTTGTAAAATACAGTAGGACTTCCACATACGTAAAATACCTGTTAACCCCCATATGTGTAAAATACTACAGAACTCGTTGGCTTTTTTCAACAAAAATAAATCATTTCAGCCAATTTTATCATTCTCAATTTTGAAATATACTTCAAATTTATCAAATAAATTTAACCTATCAAAACAATATATAATTATCAAATAAATTAAATTTCGAATTAATATTCTCATAAATATTTGAATATAATAAACTTCTTTTTTAATTTTGCAATTACAATATAAAAATTTGTACGGGTGTGAAAAAAAAATTTTTAAGTTTGTAGGTTCCCCATGATGTTTGCTTGGATAAAGTATTAGATGTCACGTTTGTTTGAAATTTTGATGTTGTAAGTTGGCCAAAGGACTATTTCCCACCCAAGGAATGCTTTTTTTGCAAATTCCCACCCGTTAACTTTAGAAAACCCATTTACCTATCCATAGGCTGTTAAAAAAAATGTTAGATTGACGGATTCAAGGGAAAAATCGTTATTTTATCTGTAATATTAAAAATAAACTTAAATTTAGTCCCCCAAACCCTAAAAACTAACACTTTCCCCCCAATCCAAGTTTTTAAAAACTGCATTTCCCCCCTAGGGTTTCCAAACTTTCAAATTGAATTTTTTGACAACGACCGACGATCTCCAGGTGACATCTCTTCCTCCCCGGCGTCTCCTCTTTCCAACCATGCGTCGTTCGACGCTCCTAAGCCTAGTTATCGACGAAGAAGACGACGTGTCTTCGTCGAGACGAAGATGAATCGTCTTCGTCTCTAAACGAAGACAATTTGTCTTCTTCAACGTCGTCTTCGTCAATGATGACACCTAGGAGCGTCAGAAGTGTACGACCGAAAGGAGGGGCCGTCGGAGAGGAAGAGTAGGTGCTTGGAGATTGTCGGTCGTCGTTGAAAAATTTAGATCTGAAGTTTGGAAATCCTAGGGGGGAAAATGCAGTTTTTAAAAATTGGGTTAGGGAGAAAGTGTTAGTTTTTAGGGTTTGAGGGGAAAATTATATAACCAACAGACTCAATTAAGTTTAACGGCCCATGGGTGGGTAAATAGTATTTTCAAAGTTAACGGAGAGAACTTTTAGAATTCAGCATAATTTGGGTGGGAAATAGTCCTTTGGCCTGGTAAGTTTACACAAAAGAAGTAGAGGGTATTTTGGTATGAAAATTTGCAGTTTGATTTTATTTGTATATCCTGTTAAGAGATGGTCAATTTTATATATACAGTCTAAATTAGATCATTTTAATTAAATTTCCAAATTAAAATTGGTAAAATTCTCAATATTAAAAAATTTGTGGAAAAGTTTCCTAATATTTTAAAAATTTAGGAAAATCTAGGAAATGGTGCTCCTACAAAACTTGGGCTTCTTGTTTCACTGTCAATGAATTACTTGGAAGTCTCTAGTCTCAAGCAAGGTTTTCTAGATTTTAAACGCAAAGAAAAGTTTTAATTTTTCACAGAGGTCTGCTGGACTAATACATTGTTTCTTTCCTGTTATTTCTTCTCTCTGGAGGGGTGGTTTATAAATTATTGATCAAGAGAGGTTATTCTCGCCGTCGCTCAAAATCACAGGTCACAAGTCTCCATGGAAACCCAGCAATCAACATGAATAAATGATAAAATCGGTGTCTTCAATTTGCCCAACCCTTCCTCTATGCGGGTCCTGACACGACCACCCACTCCCTCGCCGGATCCTCCACCTCCGCCCTCAACCTCTCCACTCCCCCACTCTCTAAACGGCGTCGTAGTCGTGGGCTTTATATCTCAAAGACCCATCACTTCCTCCCAGCTCATCAATCGGGTCCTGGACTCTAACACTTTCGGTTCGGGTCGTACCGACAGAACTCTGGGTATTGACAAAGAGGAAGTCAAACATTGGTTTAATTCCAGGAGAATCGGCTACTATCATGAAGAAGAAAAGGGTCTTTTGTTGTTGCAGTTTAGCTCCACCCGGTGTCCGGTTCTTCGCGGGTCAAGTAGTTCCGGGTCAGGTTTTGACTCGTTTGTGGTGGATGACGAGTTCGGCGATCTTCAGGGATTGCTTTTCATGTTTACTGTGAGTTATTTATTTTCTTGTTTAAAAGTTGGATTTTTTTTTTTAAATTTTATCTAATTGAGACGGCTCTCTTTAATTTTTTTCTCTTTCGAAATTAGCTTATCACTGGCTAAATTTTGGAATGTATATTGTTTACAAGCAAATTAGATTCGATTATTAACGACTTCTTTTTCAAGTTTATAATTATAACTGATGTTGAAAATACTTAAGTGTAGTGTGTTTTATGTGCAATTTAGAAATGCAAGTTGGTATATTGATATAGGCACTTACTGGACTTAATGTGCTTGAACTTTCCCTAGATTTGAAGTATGCATTATGATTCCATGAAAGATAAAGCATGATGGTTTTAGTTATTATCAAAGGCTAGGACTTGTTGAATATGCATACATAAGGCTTAGTAGTTAGTTTTTATTATGTACGCAGAAAGTGTCTGTGTAATGTAGAAAAAGATTTGCAACTGTATGTTGGTTTAAATTTTATAAGGTGTTAGGACTATAGTTGTTAAAAGCGCACACAGGCGAGAAGCTCCTCAAGACAATAGGTCCACCGCCTCTAGACATGTAAGGCAAGTGAAAGTCCAAAAGCATAGCTTAAACACGCTTTTATTGCACTTTAAAAGAAGTAAAAAAGTCAGAAAAACATGCTTTTTAACAAAACCTAATAGTATAAATATTATATTCTCTGTGACGATTGAGTTTTATAACTCTATTATGCTATAAGAGCTACTACAAGTTCTTGCATTGATAGGGTTGGGCCTATAGCAAAAAAAGGCAATTTATTCATTTTTTAAGTCTAACCCTAAGTCCATGTCTAAGGATAAAGAAGTCTTAGAATACAAGTTCTCTGATGAAAAAAATGTTTTGATGAAAAAAATGAATTAAATTGGAGATGAAAAATTTGATAATGAGAAAGAAGATGTATCCTTCAATGATGAAAATGAAGATTTAGATTTCGATTAAAATATATATTTGATAAAAGTTTATTTAGATTAAAGAGTTTTAATATTTTTTCATGTTTTATTATAAACATCTATTCGTGCTTTTGAAACTTTATTTAAGACATTATACTTTGGTATTTGAGTGATTAATCTCTATTAATTTTTTTTTATCGTTTTTAGTCCAAAAACAACGTTTTTGCCTTGCTTTTTTCGTTTAGGCAGTAGGAACTCCTCATCACTTTTAGGCTCTTTTCACCTTTAACAATTATGGTTAGGACCATTTAGTAAGTTAGTGATTTAACATATTAATGTGACAATATGATCATGCCATGCTAACAGTGGCTTTGCAATAAGTTAATTATTTGAATTAAAAAAGTGTGGTGTGAAATTTGAATTCTTACATCTTTCTTTTTTGGCTTTCGAAAGGTTTAGTTTATTGTTTAACATTATAAATAATTGAGTGCTTTACTTGGTTAGAGGAAGGCAATAGTACAACCTCACAACAATCTCCTGAATTTGAAAATCAAGTAGTTTTGGTTGCACTCACACATAATATCTCAAATGAATAACAGAATTAGCTATGCAGGTCTGCCATGTGATCATATATATTCAGGAGGGTTCACGCTTTGATGCTCAAAATTTGAAAAAATTCCGGGTGTTACAAGCTGCCAAGCATGCATTAACGCCATATGTAAGAACTCGATCCACGCCACCATTGCCATCTAGACCTCATTCTTCAACACCATCTCGTCCTTCGATGTTGGTAACATCTACTAATAGTTCTTCTTCAGGAAGAAGTGGTGGCATATCAGGTCGCAATACTTCAGCTATGTCTCTCATGACAGGTTTAGGTTCCTACACCTCCTTGTTTCCTGGGCAGTGTACTCCTGTCATACTGTTTGTTTTTATTGATGATTTCTCAGATCTGCCAAATTCTGTTTCTTCTATGGAAGAGTCAACTGAAACCTCCTCACTTAGTCAGTCTTCTAATTTAAGCGGTTTAGCTAGACCAAACTTGCCAATGAAAGGGTCTGGTTCAGTAGTTGTGCTAGCACGCCCATCAAGTAAATCAGAAAGTGGTTTCAGGAAGAAGCTGCAGTCTTCTCTTGAGGCACAGATTAGATTTTTAATTAAAAAATGTCGCACACTATCAGGTTCTGAAAGCAGTCACTCTGGTCCAAGAAGCGGGGCTGTTTTGAGTTCTGCTCCTTTGTTTTCACTCGATGCATCAAGGGCTGTTGTACTGTTAGACAGGACTACAAATCAGAGTGGTGAGTCTCTGGAGTTTGCTACCAGTCTTGTGGATGATGTTTTGAATGGAGAAGCAACCTCAGATTCTCTTTTACTTGAAAGTCATAGTCAAAGTTCAAAAGAGGATCTATTTTTGGTAAAGGAGTTTATTTATCGGCAGTCTGATATTCTACGAGGGCGAGGGGGATTGGTTGGTAACCCCAACAGTAGCTCAGCTGCTGGGGTTGGTATGGTTGCTGTTGCAGCAGCAGCAGCTGCTGCATCCGCTGCATCTGGAAAGGCATTTACTACACCTGAACTTCCAAGTTTGGATATATGGTTATCATCCAGTCAACTTTTTCTACAAGGAGTTCTCTCTGCAAAACGTGGATGTATAGATGAAGGTGAAGTTACTAAAAGAAGGCCTCGTCAGAAAAATAGTGTTCCACCACAAGTTGAAGGAATTGCTTCAAGAGGTGCAGATCCTCTAGATATTGCAGTATCTTTGTTGGAAAGTGGTGGTGGAATGAACAGAAGGTTTTCAACTATTTGGTGTGAAAGAATTCTTCCGGCTGCCAAGGATGCTTATCTGAAAGACCTACCTGCTTGTTACCCAACTTCACAGCATGAAGCACATTTGGAAAAGGCTCTGCATGCTTTCCACTCAATGGTTAGGGGTCCTGCAGTGCCAGTATATGCAAAGATGTTGGAAGACGAATGCAAATCCATCTGGGAATCTGGAAGGCAACTTTGTGATGCTGTCAGTTTGACAGGAAAACCATGTATGCATCAGAGACATAATGTGGATAATGATGAATCACTAGTAGGAAATGCTGCAAGGCCTCATTCAAGTGGATATGTTTTCCTTCATGCCTGTGCTTGTGGCCGTTCACGGCGATTAAGAGCTGACCCTTTTGATTTCGAATCAGCAAACAGTCCCACCTCTTGTTTTTCTGAATGTGACAAGCTCCTTGCTAAAGTTGAGTTACCAAAGGTAAGTAATGGTGGTCCTATTCAGCCATCATCATGGAGTTTGGTTCGCATTGGGAGTGCGAGGTACTATGAACCTTCTACAGGTTTACTTCAGAGTGGGTTTTCTACTTCTCATAAGTTTCTTTCAAAATGGACAATATTTTTGGAGAAACAGAAAAACCCAAATGAATTATTAGCTAGAGCTGTGCACCAAGGTTCTTTTAGTAGGTCAAGTACAGAACCCAAGGTTGGACATAGCGGAGATGTCATAAAGAAAGCTGGTGACAAGCAGTTGTTCTTAGGAGACATGAATGGAGTTGAAAATCAAATAAAACCCACTGAAAACCATAACTCTCATGATAGTAAAATTAGCTTTGGTAGAGGTCTTCCCAATTTTACAATGAGAAAACCCTTTTCTGAGGTTGTTGCTGGATCTGCAGTTACAGATTCAAAATATCCTCCCCTCCAGCAGCAGAGGAAACAACCTTCATCAGAGTTAGGAAAGGTTATCAAGGAAAATAGGGCAAAAGATTGGAGTGTGGAGCAGGCTCATGCAAGTGTTGATCAAGGATCTCAAAAATCTGATGGGATGTCAGCTGTTCAGGAAACATTAAATGACACCAGTTTTAGGAGCTCAGATGGTAACCCCTTTTTGCGTATAGGTAGTAATGTAGTTCCTGTAAATTTAAATGTTGGTGAAAAAGTCGCATTGAACCCTACTATGAAGCATGTACTAGCGTATGTTGGTTTTGAGCATGAATGCCCCCATGGTCACCGATTCTTATTGAATCCAGAGCACCTTAATGAACTTGGGTCCTCATATTCATTGCTTGAAGAATCTAATACGTGTTCTTCTGTGGAAGCTTTGGACCATAGTTTGGAAAATTCGTCAAAATCAAGTAAAAATGGAAACCATGGGAAAGTTCATCGAGCATCAAATAGGATGATTGCTGCAACTGCTATAAATAAGGTGAGAAATATGGATAAGTCCAAAGAGAGAGTGTCAAATGGAAATATTCATAAGGATGGGCTGATACAGATTTCCAGACATGGAAAGGAACATTATCAGGGAACTTCTGGCATAGTAACTCTACCTAATTATGTAAAAGATCATGAAGCAAGCCTTCAATCTATTAGCATTGGAGATGGTGGATGTGCGTTCTCCTTATTGAATAGAAACCTACCAGTATACATGAACTGCCCTCATTGCAGGGTCACTAAGAATAAGAAAGATCTGCCGAAGATTAAGTTTGCCAGCACAATATCTCAGCTTCAAAGAATTTTTCTGGTATGCAATGATTTCTTATAAGCTCTCTGTCATACTGCCTTTAATTCTGTTGAACAAATCAATAATTGTCTGTAACTGAATTAACTTGCATATTAATGGTTTTTTTTAAATAAATACAGTTCCCACATCTCCCTATTTTATTGTGTAAAATGACAGAACAATGTTAGATAGGCTGTTAGTCCCTGTTGATGATTCTTCAAACTGTTGGTAATTTGGGAGAGCTGCTTGTGTTGTTTGTGTGGTTCAAACATATTAGAATCTGCAAATTAGACCCAGATAATGCTCATGGATATGGGATATATCACCTAATCTGATATGTAGTCAGTCTTGAAATGCTACAAAAATCAATATGGCACACTGAACACATTTTTAAATTTAATTGATGTCATTAAACTACATATGGTAATTATAAACTTAACCCTAAACTATATATGACTTTAGAGGGTTTATTTGCTGGATTTTAAGTTTTGATCTACGAAGAAAATTGAAAAGGTGTTATTTTGTATGGTTCTGGAAAGGTAAAGCTAAACTATTGATTTTTTGTTGGAGAAATCTATTGAAGTTTTGCATCTTTGTTCTGTATATTTTCCATTTAGTTCATATAGGGAAAATACAAGCAATTGCTTGTTTTACTGGAAAAAGACTGTAAAATATTTTTCTCTTGTTCTTTGCATTTTTCTTTTTTTTTTTTAAATCCTGATTCTAAGACTTGATCTACAAAATGTTGGACTATGATATACTTGGTCCTTGAATCCTTTCAATCTGTATTTTCTATTCCTTTATGAAATTAATTTATTGATTAGATAATATTCTCTGGGTCTTCAAACTTTAATTTTTTTCTCCTCTTTTGTTGAAGCTTTTGAAATGTGGTCTCTATGATCAATGTGATGTTTCAAATTGTCTGTAAGTCCACAACCTTTTCTACCATCTTATTGTCCCATTGACTATTATGTGAGGAAGTGTTACCTCTAATCTAACCATTGAGCTACACAGTTAGCAGTGGAGATGAACTGAATCGAGCCCCGAACACCCATTGGCTTGAGTTCGGTTTGAATTCGTCGAGTCAAAGAATGAAAATGGTTCGATTTGAATTTGACTCGAATTTATAGTTCAAATTCATGGCTCAGATATATGACTCGGATTCGTAGTTTAAATTTGTGATTCATTGACAAAACGACATCATTTAACATAATTCGAATCGAATGACAAGTCAAGTTTGAACCAAATTGAGTAATCCATCCAGCTCATGAGCCAAATTTTCTCTAGCTCAAGTTCGGCTCGTTTTTACTTCTTAACTCGAACTCAGTTTATATTCAAACTAAACAAATTTGAACCGAGCCGAGTCAGCTTTCCAGTCCGAGTCAGCTCAGTTCGGGTCCAACACTACACACAGTAAGACAGTGCACTGTTTTGAAACAAAAATAAAATTTGTCAAATTTTCATACAAAATTTTTGTCTTATGTAAGGAATAGCAAGCCAAGCTCAAATCTTCCTCTTGAGTGCATCGTAGACAGCCAACACTTCAAAGTTAAAAACTCTTGCATGTGTATGGGACTAACATAGTGAGCTTAAAGTAGGGATTTATTGTATTAATCAACAGTTTGATACGTGGGGCAGTCATATCTGAATTGTCAAAGATTTCTTGCAGTACAATCCCCTTTTCCTTGAATTATGCAAAATATTCTTTTTCTTTTTTAAGTTCTACATATCTTTCTGACAACACCATATACACATCTGTCAAAAGTTTTAATGCCTTCAATTACCACTGCCTAATCTATATAACCTGTTTGTAGGTGACGCCTCCATTTCCCACTGTATTGGCAACATGCCCTATCATACAATTTGAGGTATCTTTCACTTCTTTCCGGAGTTTTCATGCATGTACTTATGGTAAATAATACTAGAAATATGTTATTTTTTGAAGTTTTCTGAGCATTTCTTGTGTATCCTGAATTTTTTTACTTTCTCCACTTTGTGTGTTTGGAGAGTTCTTTTAATATTCTTGGAATTTGGGGTGGCTTTATTGAAATTACTCAGGGGATCTTGGATTTAAATTTACTGTCCTTCACTTTATTCCAACACAGTAACCGAGATTTAATCAGTAGTCCACAAATTAGTTTGGCCAGTATTTTTCTCTTGGGTATTATTTTTCCTTTTATTACATCATAACCATTAGATATTGATCACTCTTTCATTATCTTACATCAATCTTGTTATCTTAATCTTTTATTTGTAGACATCATGCCTGCCTCCATCAGTTCAGGATTGTGAGCAAACGTTGCAGTTCAGCCTTGGTTGTCAAGTGATCTTACCACCGGAGAGTTTTCTTGTACTTAGACTACCATTTGTCTATGGTGTACAATTGGAAGGTGGAAATCTGCAGTCTCTTAACCCTTTGGAATATGAACCAGAGAGAACTGCCTGGATTACCAAGGGCACAACATTGCAGGTTATGTCCAAGGGAATCAGTAGTCGAACTTACTGAAACTTTATATGTAGCCTCAATTGTGATCTACGTGACTACTTATCTGTTACCAGCATGCAGAGATGGATATTTCTGATCAGCTCAGGTTGAATTAGCTGTATAGCATAGAACACTGTTCAATCCTGCAAATATGCTTTTCATTTTTTTAATGCCTTACAGAAGCTAACAGTTGCCGAGTTGTATATGTGCTTTTTAATATATTTCTCCTCTTCTCTCCAGTTCAGCTGATATTGTTGTGTAAAATTGTGCAGTGCAGTACAGAAAGCAAGGCATCAATATGGATACAAGATAAAACTTGGTGACTGCTTGTTTAGAGCAAGAAAATGATCATAGGATATCTCTGTTGGAGGTGAATGGAAAATAACTTGGTTTCTATAGCTGATTCCAGATGGTTGGGACTTTGTTGAGGCCCAACTTCCAAGAAGGTCTCATTTGTTGATGATACTAGAAACTTATGGAGATTTGTATGCAGACAAAGATGTCCTTCCTTCTCTTCTTCATCTTTGATTACGTTTTGAAGCCAGAACTCGTAGCACAAGGATTCTCATGGATAATCATAATGCTGGATATGGTGATTGGAAAGCTGCAAAGAGTGGGCAGAGGAGAATTTGTGCATGTTCAACTGTTTCTAGGTATGTTTTTTTTTTGACATTTTTTACCTTTTCCCTACAAATTGGCTGCCTGTTAATTTCTGTACAATTTGGATCTCTTGGTCGCAGGTTTCTTTTAAGAGTGATTTCAAACAAGCTGGTATTTTTCTATCGTGTCTCTGCTTGCTTTCTTAAACGCTACCAACATATGGCTGTATAAATATGCATAAGTGTTTTATTGTTTATAAAGGATTATTCATAAGGAATGTTCTTTGTTTGATAATGCAACAAAACAGAACGTGTAGAAAGTGTAAAAGATGCCTCACAAGTGATTAGTTGATTATTTGTTTAATATTCAAGGAGAGTTATCATCTAGAGTTCATGTTCAAATTGTTAACAAAGTGGGCTTCGTCATATTATAATATGTGCCTTAAAGGGACAAAAGCATCAGGTATTATTGTTCCAACTTGCATTTCTGTTGCGGATGACTGGCATAGTTTGTGGGTGATTCATAATGATCATCAATTTTGATAATTTTAGTCACTTTTCCATATTTTGTTATATTTTTATAATATGGCCCGTTTGGTAATGTGGTTTTCTTCAATTAATTCTGGCCATTTTCTTGGTTTCACTTTTCTATAATTACCTATCATCATTCTTGTTTTTACTGTTATATATTCTGGTATATCAATTTGTATCTCATATGCTGCCTTTGCAATTAAATACTGGATTTTGATTGTGAGCATTTTTGTATGGAATTAAATATTTTACTGTAGATTCAAGCTTACCATTCAGAATTATTGTATGAAAACGTGATATGAGAGGCGGTGGATTGGTTTTGATTGAGTTTAGTTGTTGATGAAGATGCTCAAAGGACAATCAATGTTAAGTTGTGCTGTAAGAATTAGAATTATTAGTTTTTATAACATTTATTGTAGAACATAATCTGACGTAAATAAATGGAAATTGATTGATGACCTTCTATCCTTTAGCAACTACAACCATCTTCAAGAGTAAGCTCAGCTGGCCGAATTTACTGAGGACGGACAAATGCAGAAAACCTATTCTCCCTTTTGGATTTTGATGAAAATATTTACATCCATAGGTTTTCAAATTAGACAAAAATATTTACTTGTTATCTAACTTCTGATAATAGAAGTTGAATAACGAATGAATATTTAAGCTTTCAAAATTCTGCGGACGCAAGTTTGAAAATAGAAAAATCTTAGATGAGAATAAGTCTTTCGGCCTTTTATCTCTAGAATTTTTGGAGTGATATTTAAGGTTGTATAAACCTTTATTTGTTTTATTAATTTACCCAAATTATACCCAAAAAATTAAAAAAAAGTGTTGTTTTATCGATCAGGAAAATGTTCGTCTAACGTGAAGACTTTTAACTGTGTAAAGAGAGATCGTGATGGCGTTTGCGTTGGTTTACGCGTTAACGACTACGCCACCGCCACTGATCCAAAGACGGGCACCGATGAGGTGATAGCACCATTAGCAAATGGGTTCGTTCATGCATCTATTCTGGCGGGTGGGGCGTTTGATGGAGCATCCTTGAACCCGCCCATGTTGTCTGGGCCTAATTTCGTCAGTTAGGACTTCACTTGACCAAACACTGCTGGACCTGTTTATGAGACCTTCTTCAGCAGTCAATCTTAAGAATCCATATCCGTCAGTGAGGCTTAGCACAAAAATTAGCCCGAATGTTCTTGAGAAGCCACCATTTTTTTTTTGTTGTGTGAGTGACCTGATTCTAATTCTTGCTCTATTTGTTTGACTAATTGTTTATAACATTTAATACTTCAGTCACTATAAAACAAACTACGAGTTGACTTCCATTATCTCGAGAGCCTTTTTCTCTTTTAGACCTTTCTCTTTATGGACATATATTAGGATTCTTCTTATGGGAAAACTTGGACTCTCATATTTTGTTGTTCAATAGCCTTACTAACATACAACACAATAGCTACATATTTCCCAGCAGGAAAATGAAAAAGGTTTAAAAGCTAGGCAGATACAGTTAGAACTTCAAATCCTTGGTTGAGAAGAGCCCCGGTAATCCATAGCTTCAAATTTGGCAAATTCATGTTTTGTTCACTGTCTCTCACCTGTTAAATTCCAGTGTCAATTGTATAGACTTAAGGACAATGAGAACACAAATAAAATTAATAAGTGAAATCTGCTTCTTACATTGAGAGTAAATGTCAATACAAATCTATCAGACATTGAAGCCAAATTGGAGTTCTGAAGATTGAAGGTGGTAAGTGACTCAAGGGCTCTGTAAAGTGATACAGCTACCCCTTCACCTTTGCTGCATACCAATCTCAGATAAAACCCTCTTTCCTCCACTTGAAAAACATCCATCTATACACAGATTAAAGAAATATAGTTAACTTTGGAATCATATTTCCAGTTATAAACTATTCCAAAGTCTTTGTCCAATTGGTTATTCTATGAACCTGAATAATCTTTTTGGAAATAGGATGTTTGCTTCTGCGAATTTGAGTCTCCTCTCGGTTTTTGACTGAATCTTGATACCTTCCTCCGCCTACTAAGGATGCTTCAAGGCCAGCGATCTCAGCTTTCAGCTTCTTCGCCTGCATTTGTAGCTCTTGAACATACAACACGGCATCTCCAACTATTGAGGCCTTGTCCATCTTCACATTATCATCAAAAATCATTTACAAGAAAGAAAATTATCATTCAGAAAACTATAACACCACCAATACTATTGGACAATATTCTCCATGATTATGAATTAAAGTTACCTTTGTAATGTTGGGAACCAAGGCACGCAATGCATAGAGCTTCTCCTTCATCCTACCCCTCCGCCTTCGTTCCGAAATCAAAGTTTTCGATCGATCAGCCTTGGTTTTCCGCTTAGTTTCTTCTCCAATATTATCTTCCGCCTCGTCCCGGTCCTTTCTGTCCTTATTCAAACTCGGCGTTGCTGAGTTCATAACAAAGCTACTAAGATCAGAGACCATTGCTGTATCATCATTGAAATTAAATATATCTTCTGCAGTGGTGGAATCATTAACAAAATGGTTGTTATCAACTGCACAACCGTTCATGAGGTCACAGCTGAAATTGGCAACAGGGTTCTCGTTTTCGCCTCGAATTAGATCAATGAACTGATCAAAGTTTGCATCTTCAATGAAATCACGCAACTCAAACTCATTAGTACCCTGCATCATTAGAAAGTTTCCTGATTCATCCATTTTTTTGTTCTTGGAGAACACTGAGATCTTCTCATGACTTATATAAATTTTGTGTGTGAATGGAATAATTCTTCGGAAGTACTAAAAAATAATTTGTCGCAAAGAGTTGACAAGAACTATAACATAAAGAAACAATTAAGAAAAATAATAGTTAGAATTGGATGGTACTTCCATGTAATCGACTCTATCAAATTATTCTGCCTAAGACTGAAACTAAAGTGTTAAACTTCCAAGTGGCCTCGTTCTGCCCTCATTTTCTTGCATGAACGAATGAATATAAGATTAACTAAGAACCCTAACAATCTACCTTAATTAGAAATTTGCTTAATCAGATAATAAAATACAAATTAAATTATTCTTTCTAGAGAAGAAATTTGCTTTCTTGTTGGGTTAAATATTCTAAATTCGTTCAAAATTTTTAGGTGTGAAAGGAATCAAAATTGGATTTCTGACGTTTGAATGGTTGATTTTTTATGTAATCGGTTATTCTCTTTTTCAAATAACAACAAAATTAATGGCTTCCGCCTTTAGTTAACCTTTTTTTTGGGATGAATGTGAAGAGTCATGAAGTATGATTATAAAATCTATGACTGCTGATTAATTGAGTAAATTTCAATAATATTTCAAATACAAATATTTGGATATTACCGGATACAAATAAACTAAACTTGTATTGTATAATTAGATAATTTTTAAAACGATAAAAATATATATACTCAATTTAAAATATTTAATTAGATATTCAGATTATATTTAATTATATGATTAATTAATTTTGATTTAAAGATTAAAAAATAATTAATTATATAATAACATATCATTTGTATACTAACTAGATACTCAAAACTAAATTTACATAATAACGCATCACCTACTCTTATTAAAAATAAAATAGGGATAATGATAGATACGAACAGTCAAATTTCATTTCTCCTGGAGATGTATCACCCGATGGATGATATACTATACAAAATTTGAGTGTGAAAGGAATCAAATTGAAGATATTTGTAAGGTGATTTGATCCTTAATATTTGGAGAAATGACGATTAATTCTCTTATTTATTTGAATTAAAAAACAAATAACACTATCTTACTCTTCCAAATTGGAATCATTGATGTAAGATGACTTACTCTTATTAAAAATTCCTTATTCAAAGAGAGTCACTTGTGATTTTTTTAAGGTTTCTTGTAGGCATGTATGATTAATTATCATGCAAAATAGTCTCCATCATAAGCCGAAAATACAAGATATGGGCAGAAATCGGAGAATACAAGGTTTAAAAAACCAGTTTGGTCATCAGAAATTGCTCACTGACACCGACCAAAATGCCCCATTTAATGTATTGAAACAAATTAAGATGTTGCAGTTTCATGAACAAGTTGATCAAAAATTAATTAAAAAAATGCTGAGGAGCAGCCATTCCTGGTGAAGTTGCGATCTGGAGCTCAATTTAACAGGGGGGTCGCATGCATCATCATCTTCTTCTTTCTTCTTGTATGATAAGCTGTCAGACTGTGTCTTTTACACTGTCAAATATTTAAATGAATGTGTATGGAATCAGTGAGAGATGATAATTATTATTATTTATTAAATTATGAAATTATTGTCAAGGATTAAGCAAAGCTTTTATTATGTCGACTGTGTGTCACACACAACATTTATGCTGGACATGCAGTTGGATTACAGGGCACACGTGCCCGATGCACCCTTAATTTATTTGTAAATAGAATACATATACTATACAAACACGGGGAGAAATGGCTGCTTCATGCTCATTTGAGATGCCTGAGATGGTGAGATGACCGGTTCTTGATGAAATCTTGTGTATCCATCTCAATTTTATCTCTGTAAATACACATTGTTAATTATTTTGTTTCATCTTTAGAACCCGAATAAATTGTTCTAAACTCAAAATTAGATATGTATTTTATAATATCTCAGATCAAATAATTTAATTTATTGTCAAAATATTGTCTAATATAGACACACAATTTATCATAATTTTACTTATGAGTTTTACAACATAAAACATGTTTTAATAATTTAAAGAACTCATAGGTTATTTAACCAATCAAATTTTCTTATCCTCAAGCAAAGTAGAATATACAAACAGACCTAATATCTCTTTCATACTTTGTCAATGTGAGATTTGTTTACCACATGTTTAATTTAGTTATCAAAATTAAAACATCTTATTAGTATAGAATGAAATATTCCTAATACAATCAAGTAATCTTAATATGAGTCGTACCCTATAAGCATAACCTTGCATTATTTTGTAATATTACATCACCCCCATGTACTTAGGTTAATTTTTTTTTTTTTAAGCTATAAGTTTACCCTCACTTTGAGTTTAGAGGGATTTGTAGATTTTCTTAAATAGGTTTTTGAATGCATTTCATGTTAAAGTTGATGGTGAAGCCTTTGAATAGGATAGATTGTTTGACCTAGATTGGATCTAAGATCTAGACGAATAAAGTGAATGCAAAACTTTAAATGCACGTTTATAATTAAATAAGAACAAAAAAAAATTACTAATTTTTAGATATCTTTTTTATATCTGTTGAATTTGAAACTGTTAATCCTTCCCTTACCCTGAGTAAATGACCCAGTAAATAAATAAAATACATTATTTAAACCTATTACAAAGATTGACAAAATAGTTTTCAAAATTTTGACTACCAAAATTTGTAAAATGAACTAGTGTGAGGAATTATTAAGATACTGTTCCAATATCCAAACCCTCTGTCCTGAGGAGATTGACTTTATTTGAAATTGGAGTCGGGGGGAACTTGATCTTGAATAAATGTCTCTGAATAATAACGTTACCCCGACAAAAACTGCCAACAATAAAGAAACGGAATCGGACAAGCTCATGCTCTGCAGCACTACCGACGTGGCAGCCATGATTCCGAAAAAGAAACAAGTTCATTTCATTTATGATTTTGTCTTTCCTTTAACAATTAAACGACCACAAGTTACAGTTCATATTCATCTGCTACCTACTTTGAAATTCAATACCTGTTTGTTTATTGTCTTTTTTGGTTTGACTTTGAGCAGCACCATGTTTGACATAATCTGTGTTTATATTACTATTACAGAGGAGACAGCTCATTCAGAGCCTCGCTCTCAGAATCATTAAACTTGTCTCGCACGTGGAAAAGGTTTTCCCCGCTGCCTCTCATCCCATCACCCTGTTTACCTGTTTCAATATTAAACCGTACCAAGTTGAAATTGAAACATACAAAAAATAAATAAATTGAACTTCTAAAAGTAACTTTTTTATCTGAGAAAAGCGCTCTGAAGGGAGCCATCCCACAGACGATTCTGACAACTAGTCAGCCTCGCCAAGGTGAATTTAAAATCAAATGTAATTTTAACACTTTCTCCTTTTTTGCAGTCTTCTGAAACAAAAGCAGTACTGCTAAAGAGTAATATAGTTATTTGTGACTCAAGTTACCTAAAGTTCATTAAGATGGAAACTGACAAAGAATTTACTCCAAGAAGCAGAAAATGGTCCACTACGACTGCATCCGAACTCAAACCCCTTCGGCAAATAAGAGAATTTTACCTTTTATCTCTTTTCTTTTTCACATTTCCAATATACAAAGTGGTCATATGAAATGGACCTGCCATAAAATCCTACATCACTTGGAATTCAAACCAAACTATTAAGTTTTATACAATGACAGGCTTTTACAAAAAGGATCTATCCGTTGCTAGACCTTCAAAATTATCTTTATGAGCAGCTGACAATGGCATCGTTGGGCACTTGGGATTGAATTATAACCCGAGCTCCTGAAGCAAGTCTGCAGGAAGGAAATCAAACTAAATTTTCAACCAGCATGGATAGAGATAAAGGGTAAATAAGAAGAGATCAAAAAAATAATAAAGCACCTATTAGAAAAATGGGTTAGAATTTGATTAACACTTAACTTTCTTCAATTTTGAACAACTTATCCTTCTCTTCTCTGAATGAATCCAGCCGGTTTGATGGTTTTTTACCTGAAACAGATTCAATTATTCTTTTACTGTTACCATTGGCTGAGGTACTTGGTATACTCTCAACCCTATCAGAGGAATTTCTTGGTTTGTCGGAAACAGGGGATTTCCTTGAATCGCTTCGTGGTTGCTTGCCTAGTGAGGCCTTGATTGAGCGAGGTATGCACTTCGAATGTCCAGAATCTGACTCCTCAACCAAATCCAACTGCTTTGAAGTCCTGCAATCAAATTGATTCCATAATTATATCATGTCAAACAAGAACATTACAATACCTTCAGAGAAGACAAACCATCTCAACCTAATCACAGTACTGGAAACAACTAATGTATCATAAATTACAGCATCCACATAAAACAACTTCCCAAGTTATTCATAGTAAACATCCTAGAATCTGCTTGAGATGGTGTTGAAGCAGAACTTCAAATTCTAAATAAAGCTGATCAAAATAAGAAACCGAGTATAGAACTATGTACAAGGTTGAGCATTTCCTGCAATATTTTTGACATGTACTTCATAGCATTAGAGCTGAATTTACTTTATAATACAAACACATAAACGTAAGGAAAAACAATCTAAAAAGTAGCATTCCAGATTTTCACAATCAGGGATATAAAATAACCTAGCTGAACCAAGTATCAGGTTCTTCTACCATAGACTGGTCAAACTAGATTGACTGCAGTTTAAGTAATCTGTTCTAGCTTGGTTCTTAGACGTCTATTCAAGCACAAGCTTGTTCACATAACAGACCCTGTGGAATATTTAGTCCAACCATAAAATCGTAATACTCCAACATGCCAAATATAACTTTTGAAAACTGGTGATTAGAGCAACCAGAGCCCCTCAACAGCAACTTAGAGAATCAGCAGTTCTATACAAACACATATCAGGAAAGGTGGTCTAGATGAATATTGGAAAACCTATTGTCAATGAAGTGAGCAAATATTTTAATTAAATATTGTTGTTTCTTCTAACACATGAAATCCAGAATCAAGGGAAGAGAATATTTATAAACTAATATGTAAATAGTAATTTTATTGCAAAAACGTATAGAAGATGAAATGTAACCATTCTACTAAAGACTTTTCTCCATTACATAGATTTACAGCTACAACGTATTTGAACATCGTGATCATCAGTATTCAACTATAACTTTACACAAAACAGAATTTTATTTACACCAGCTATGTAACTCAAACCCTTTTGAGTATTAAAAGATCCAACATCTAATTATTCTGAATGTTGCTAGCATAGTATAAAATATAATCTGTGAGACAACTTAACTTTAAACGGTTGAAGTGGCTCCAAGTTATCTTCTCATTAAGCAACCTTTTCATATAATTGGCCATACTCATCATTGCATGATTTTCGACATCATGTTGTCAGCTATTATACACAGTTATCATGCTTCATTATAAAGTAGTAATACAAATAATATGAGCTCATAACATCATGGCTCCTTTAAGCTCTACAAATCAAGATGTGATCAGAAGATAAAATCAGGAACTAAATCATGACTCACTGATTGTATTCAAAAGGACATCCAAATAGCTGATATTGTAAATTAAGAGCTAGAGCCAATCTAACCTGTCAGCATTGTAGGAGGAAGACCGCTTCAAAGCATTATGTTCATCTCCTTCTTCCTTAGGCATTTTCGTCTCAATCAAACTCCCACTAAAATATTCTTTGTCTTCCAGTCTCAGGCTCATCAACCTTGGATTCTCAGACAAGCAATCAAGCTCTCCCAACATTATCGAAGTAGAGAACAACGGGGAGGGAAACTTAGAGTGGGAAAACCTTGGCCTATAGGTTGGAATTAGGCCAAAACTATGATCTTTTACCGATATTGACCCGCATGAGATCAATTGCATCAACATATTTGTAGCCTTGAGTCTTGCATTGGTTGGCATTCGAATTTCTTCCTCTTCAAGAATCCTGAAACTGTTAATTTTATTAACATCAGCTCTAATCAAGGATTCCAAAGTTTCGGTCTTCCCACCGGAGGAAGATACACTACAAGAAGATGGAGGTGAAACTGAAACTGAGACTGAATGCCCACATATCCCAGAATTCTCTTTCACACATGGAACCTGGTTTTGATAATTTCCATTGTAAGCAGATTCTATAGACCTATCATCAGTAGAAACACCCCTAGTACAGGTTTCTCTTGTTTTAGGTATCCTCACATTTTCCTCAGTCTGTGTAGAAGCATCTGCTGATCCATCAGTCTTATAAACTTTATATTCAGTCAAGCTTAGAGAACCACCCCAAGAAGAATTCTTTTCAACTGTAGACTCCGGTGACACATCAGAAGAGCCAGGACGCTGAACTGGAGGAGAAAGGTCATCGTCTTGGAAACGCTTAGCTCCCTTCCCAATCATACTTGAAGATGATGAAGAATTATCTTGGCTTCTAGAAGAGACTGGTTCTGGTAGTGATAAAAGTTTCAAGCTCTCAATTTTGCTGTTCCCAACAGGACTGAGACGAACTGTAGAGATAATTTTGTAGCTTTGAAGCTTTAGATCTGTTTTGTAAAGGCTATAAAACTATTATTTGAGCTATAAAACAATAAGGGTAGATCATTTTAGTTCACCTGAATTAGATTCATCAAAGAGCTCAGAACCTTTAAGAACATATTCATTTCCATGGGCAGGTAGAATTCGATCATCCTCACAGAGATCATGCCACACAAATCCATTCTTGTAGCTCCTACATTCATCAGAAAAAACTAACTAAAGCATAATCTGAAAATTGAAAAGAAAAGTGAGGTTCTATTTGCTTATCAAGCAACCACATAAAGCTTCAATTTCCAGCTGTTTACTCCTGAGAAACATAAAATTTTCAAGGATACTATCTAATTTAGGCAAGGCAGTTCCATATTCGTATTTACTAAGCAGCTCTGTTAGTCATTTTTCAAAGATTTTCTCGGCAAGCAAACAGGCCATCCACAACAATTTTTTAAAAGAAATAATTGAAGATAAAATGGCTGACTGGAAATGCAAGTTTACCTCTTACAAGACCACGAATACATAGAAGCCATGCCTCTGCCTCTGAGAACATTGAGCCTACCAATCACATCTGCCACCAACAGGAAAATAAATCCTCTAAATGACAAAGACAAAAAAAACAGCCAGAGCAAACGTCGACGTTTCTTTCTCTCACCCAAATCAATCAGTCACAGTACCTCTCAAGTAGAGACCGTCCGGTGACGATAACGGAACTTCAATGAAGTGAGGATGTTCAAGCTGACGATTCCTACATAGATAGTACACAACTGCCAATTTCCGACTTAACTGATGATAGTTTGGCGATTTCTCCCTCCACACTTTAGCTCTCTCCGGACTCACTTGCCGATACTTTTTCATTCTTCCGTCCATTTCACCCTCCAAAACGCACCGCTGAACACTCGGATTCTCGCTCGAATCCTAATCTGCTCAAACCAACCATAACTGCCACAAATATAAATATTTTAAAAATACATAAATCAGATCTAACAATAAATTTGAAAAAGATATCTGAATACCTGCATAAACGAGACGGAGAGAGAGAGAGTGTGTCTCTATGCAGTATGTGGAGTTGTGCGAAGAAGAAGAAGAAGAAAATTAGAAAAGGGTGAGGAGAGTAGGAGCACTTAAGGCTTGTGTTTGAAGTGTGAGTAGACTGTTGGTCACGTGTTGTGACTGAGTTAACAGTGATGAAATGTGAAAGGCGATAAGTGAGTGAGCGACTGACTGACGGTGACTAGAGAAGAAAACGACGGAATGAAAATAAAGGACAAGTAAAGGGGTTTGTTGTGGCTTCTACTTCTCTCCTTTTCTGCTCTTGTTTGGCTGATTCGATAGGACTGGTAAGGAAGGTGGCTTTATTATTATTATTTTTTCAAAAGCTTCTTGCTTTTCTTATACAATACACAGTAATTAATTAAAATTATTAATTAAATTTTCTAATTTTTTTTGGCAATTTTAAAATTATTCCCCCTTGCCTTGGACATGTGGGGGGCTTTTGGCTAGCTGATGGAATGATGAGTTGTGAAATAATTGTCACCGAATAACAAATTAATAATAATTTTTGTTTTTTCATAAAGTTCCCGGTGTTTATAAGAAGATAGTATACCTTAGGATATGCACAAGATTTAATGAACCTGAATTATTGAAACAAGGACTCTTAACTACCATTAATAGAATCAACCATACAATTGCACCTATCAGATAGATATATACTATTTGATAATGAAAATAATATGACTTGGAATAAATTAGGATGGCGGCATTTCGTTGTCAAAAATTAAAGAGCCCTGTGAGAGGGGGCAAACCCCCCAGCCAGTGATGGTGACTAACCGTAAATTCACTTATTTACTTTTCCCACTTGTGGCCAAAAATACAAGGCTAAAAAGACTTGTTATCATTTAGGTATACTGAGCTCCCAAAATCTCATTTTTTAATTTTTAAAAATTTAAATACTTATTTATGAATAATTTTTTTATTAAAAAAATTAATTAGAATTAGAGATAAAAACATTATTTAATTAAAATTATTAAAAAAATAAAATTTTATTATATTTTCTCCTCAAAGTTAAAAAAACTAAATTTTCTTATTTAAAATTTGAAAAATGACTATTCACCACTCATTTTTCTTTCCTCTTCTTTGGCGACCACTCATTCTCCGATAGATAGCGACCTTCAAGCATCAGTGGCCATTTTCATCAAAAGAGCGAGCATCTAATCTGAGAGAGTTGTGAAGTCAATCGTCAAGCGTCCAATCTGGGAGACAACAAACGGATCATCAAGCATCTGATTTGAAAGATGAAGCATCGACTATTTTCATCGAGAGAGAGAGAGAGTGTTCGATTTGGGAGAAAACAAAGACAACCATCTTTGTCAAGAGAGAGAGCATTCGATCAACCGACAAATCACAAAGAGATTGTCTTTGTTGATTGATCCAATCAACCACCCAAGGTTTGCCTGATTGACTGATGAACTGAGAGCGTCTGAGCATCTTAGTTGAGTGAGAAAGTTATCTATCGGAGAAGGAGTGATAACTGACGCTTGAAGACCACTATCTGCCAAAAAAGAGTGGTCATCGAAGAAAAAAACACTCATTTTTTAAACTTTAGATAAGGAAAATTTAGTTTTTAAACTTTGAAAAGAAAATACAATAAAGTTGTATTTTTTTAATATTTTTAATTAAATGATATTTATACCTTTAATTTTATCTTATTTTTTAAATAAAAATTTACTTATAAATAAATATTTAAATTTTAAAAAATTAGAAATAAAACTTTAAAGTTTAACTGTACTTTAGGCGGAGCAAGCCTTTTGGCCAAAAAAAAAATTTTCCTTGAAAGAAAAACTAACATAAAATAATAATTTCAGTTATTCAATCACTTTAAAAACAAATTATAAAATTACCATTTTATAAATCTCTTCTAAATATTTCAGTCCAATCAATTCAAATATTTTGAAAACTTAAATTCAGTACATAAAATAAAACCATATGATTACCGGTTCCACAACATTACCATTATCACAATTAAATGAATGTTTACGTTGTTTTAGTCATCATGGTTGTCTTTATGATTGATGAAGAAACAATTCACAAATCTTTAACTTCTTTTGCATCAATCGAAATCCTTATTTTTCAGAGATTTCATTTTCTTCCCTAACCGGGCTGGCTGGGTAGGAGGAATCCCTTCAAAATTCGGTTGAATCAGATCCGGGCCTCACGGTCTTAGCCCACATGTTGATGAGTTGCTCTTGAAAGTCAAATATGGCAATTTGCTAAGGGATGATTTCTTCGGGTTATTTATGATGATAGTCTGGGATATAAATAATTTTCAATAAAATGCCTATAATTCCCCTCTTTACTTATACTCGAAATTTAATATATTTAATGTAAATAAAATTTATATTTAATGGTTTAGAAAAAAAATTCTATGGTTTAATAGATAACTTATGTAACTTAATAACCTATAAAAAATCAGTGATTTTTACATAAAATATTTTACACTGAAAAGAAAAGAAAAAAAAGAAAAATCTTCAGTCGTCAAATTTTCATAAGATTTCCCATTCCTTTATAATAATATTGAATTAGAAAGTGAGGGTTAACATAATTTCTGTTCATATAAAAATTTAAAAAATATATATAATATTATTATATAATTAATTATTATTATTTATTTTAAATTATTTAATTGTAAAAAATATATCAATTTTATGTCAATAATATATACATGTATAAATTTATTATAAAATCTATCAATAATAGTATATATATTTATTTTTTATATATAATTTAAATATTTGATAAGAAAATAATTTTAAATTAAAAATAAAATATTATTTAATTATTTAATAAAATATATAAAATAAATAAATACAGGCCTAAAATTATATTAACAAAAGATGACCGCTATCATGGTCTCGCTATTTAATACAATTTATTTTCATTCAAATTTTTAATCAAAATATATTTTTATTTCTTCTAGCTCCACTCAACATTTTCAGACGGTCATGCCAAAATCCCTAAATAAATTCTCTGTAAGTAACCAAACTCCCGCCACTTTGCTTCACTCTCTCATCTTCTGCACAACACTCGTCTTCACTTCGCTTCTTCCTGATAGTTGAATGATAGTTCTTCGTTCAAGCCCTGCTCTTCTTTACAAATCTTTATTGCGCAATCTCCTGAAACCGACCACATTATATCATCTTTCTTTCTCTAGCAAACCCTTCTCTCACAAACCAAAACCCCTCTCCATCTCCTTAAACCCTCTACCCAATATGTCCTCTCGTCCCTCCGCTTTCGATCTTCTCATGTCCAAATCTCGCTCCTTTGCCTCCAGGAACCCCCAAGCCTCTTCTTCTCCTAATAAGCGCAAAACCCTAAATGTCCAAAACCCTAAACCAGGAATTTCATCAACTAATGAAATTCAAAAAAATGCTGAAGAACCCAGTTTAGATCACAAGAAACCCATGGAAATTCAACAGATTGAACCCCAAGATTCAGTTGAGGCCAAGACGGCCCATGAACCAGTTGATAATTACGAAAGACCTGACAAGAAACCGAAAGTAGTGAGTGCTCATGAGAGAATTGCGGAATTGAAGAGTAAAATGGTCTTTTTAAAAGAAAAACCAGATAATTTTGATCCTAAAACGGTGGCCTGTTGGGAAAAGGGAGAGAGAGTGCCGTTTATTTTCTTGAGTTTGGCATTTGATATGATATCGAACGAATCAGGGCGGATTGTGATTACTAATATTGTGTGTAATATGTTGAGGACAGTCATCGATACGACACCTGAGGACTTGGTGGCGGTTGTGTATTTGGCGGCCAATAGGATTGCACCAGCTCATGAAGGACTGGAGCTAGGAATTGGGGATGCTTCTATTATAAAGGCGCTTGCAGAAGCATATGGGAGGACTGATGCTCAGGTTAAGAAGCAGTATAAGGTACATAATTTTCTTTTCATTTTTTTTTTTTTAGCTTGGTAGCATTGCATATGAAGTTGTGATGTTTTTATGATTATCATTGATCTTTGGTTTTTATGACATGTTGTTATTTGTAAATCTTGAAGGGTGCACATGATTTCTCTGGTTTCGAAATTGAGTTCGTTAAGTGGGTTTGCAGGGTTTCTGAGCCCCAGTAATAATATATATTCTTTATTTCTTATATTGTTTTGATTCACATTTTGTTACATGTCATTAATTGGTAGGAAATGGGAGATTTGGGCCTCGTCGCCAAAGCAAGTCGTTTATCTCAATCAATGATATTCAAGCGGCCAGATGCATTATCTATAACTAAAGTTTTTGATACATTTCGGCTCATTGCTAAGGTGCACTGCCATTTTTTCTTCTTAAATGAAAAGCATTGTTTGGGTTTTGGACGTGGCATGTGAGTTAGATGCCTTATTTTGTTTGGACACGTGTGTTTACTTGATTATCATTGTTGTCAAATGCTGAAATTGCTTATTGGAATTTACTTCAAATTTGTTATTGGCATTGCTTAATCTTATAAGGAATCTGGAAAAGATAGTCAAGAGAAGAAAAAGAACAGAATCAAGGCCCTCCTTGTTGCTGCCACCGATTGTGAACCTCAATATTTGATTCGTCTACTTCAGGTGGTTGTTTGGATATATAATTGATATTGATATGTTGGCTGCTATATCTATATAAATTGTGTTCATCTTGCAGTCAAAGTTGCGAATTGGTTTAGCAGAGCAAACTCTGTTAGCTGCGTTGGGTCAAGCAGCTGTCTACAATGAACAACATTCTAAACCACCTCCAAACATTCAATCTCCGTTAGAGGAGGTAAGTTGATTCTTTCATGACCGTTAAAATGATTTCAATTTCGCTAGCAATTGGCAGTGGAAGGCTGTTTTATTGTCTTTCATTATTTTTCTGCAATTAGACTACCCAATGTCAAATGTTCTTAATCTGAAGTATAACTTGGTTGTGAACACAAAAGAAACAGCACTTTCTGTGAAATTGAATTGTCATTATTAACTTTTCTCTTCCATTTAACAATCTATATGTTTCTGTGCAGGCTGCGAAGATTGTTAAACTAGTGTTCTCTGTACTACCTGTTTATGATAAAATTGTCTCTGCTCTTCTTAGTGGTGGCGTGTGGGATCTTCCAAATACATGCAGTTTTACGCTTGGTGTCCCTGTTGGACCTATGTTAGCCAAACCAACCAAAGGGGTGTCTGAGATCGTAAATAAGTTCCAGGATATGGAATTCACGTCTGAATACAAGTATGATGGAGAACGTGCCCAGGTATAATACCTAATTATGCTACTTCAGGTTGAAATTGTTACTGGTTGTAATTGATATTATGTGATTGTTTATTCATTTAATGCAGATACATTACATGGAGAACGGTTCTGTTGAGATATACAGTCGAAATTCTGAACGTAATACTGGAAAGTTTCCTGATGTTGCTCTTGCAGTTTCAAGGTAGTGCAACAGTTCTGATGAAAATGGGTTTTTATATATGATTCATTGGTCATATATTTGGAGATCATTTTAACATGTTTGGGAGGAGGAAGGAGTATGGGGAGGAGATACTTTGTTTGGTAGGAGGAGAGGAGAGTAAACAAAAATCAATCCCTTGAGATGTGAACCAAATGGAGAGGGAAAGATAACTAAGTGAAAAAAACAACAACAATAAAATACAAAATTCTAACTCTTACCTTTTTTCTCTCCACCAAACACATGGAGGAATAGAGAGACTCCCCTTATTTTAGTTTCTCCCTATGCAATCCTTTTCTCCATTATATTGTCCCTCTTATGAACCAGAGTATTGAGGCTTGGTATTTTTGGTTTGTGTTTTGAATTTCAACCATTGTATGTAAATGTTTATGTGAAAATTCAGAACTTTTCAAGAGATTTATGCTTTAAAGTTGGCTGTTGGTAACATCGTGATTACTGCATCCCTAGTAATTATGTCAACTTGGTCCTTAAATTTACCACCTTTTTGCAGATTAAAGAAATCATCTGTAAAATCATTTGTTCTAGATTGTGAACTTGTTGCTTATGATCGGGATAAACAGAAGATTTTGCCCTTTCAGGTAATGCATTTCAATTTATGCTTTATTGCTTTACATAATAAAATATAGGTGCAATCTTAGGAAATGTATCATATTCACTACTGAGACATTCATTTGATGGCAGATCCTTATTACTCGGGCCCGTAAAAATGTGTCGGTGAGTGATATCAAGGTTGACGTCTGCGTATATGCTTTTGACATGTTGTATGTCAATGGGCAACCACTTCTTCAGGAGCAACTGAAAGTTCGTAGAGAGGTATGCTTTTTGTTGTGATTCAGTTATTGGAGGACCTTTACATTATCTTCATACCTATTAGTATCAGTGCCACTGTTTTTTGCTAGGGTATTACGAATTACATGTTTTTCCTAAATGACCAACGTAATTAATTTTTCTTTCCCTTCATGGAAAATGATAATGGTATTGCTGTCAATTGAATTGTGTCTTGTATGAATATCATATTTTCTCTAAATAATGGTATCGGGCTTAGAAGTTTGAGTTCAGATACCAGCGGCTTCGAGCCTGTTCAGAATTTGTTTTTTCTAATAGGTTGCAATAGTTATTATTCTGTAAGGAGCTTGGCTAGTGGAGTCATTATAATTCTCACATGATATGTCAGCATTCAGAATATTAGATGATTTGTGAAAACTTTACACATTTGTCTCACCAGTTGTTTGGAATTTCTTGTCTTCATTCGTTTGTTTATATTAACTGACCATGGTCCTCCTTATCTATTATGCCCAGCTTAAGAAATCAGTGTTTCCTCTTTCTCTCTCTCTCTCTTTCTCTCTGTGGCAGTAAATTTTGTCAACCTTCTGAACAATCAGTTATTTCCATCTGTAGTAATATGAAAAAGGTACAGTGTCCTAGAAAGAATCCAGTATTCATAATTGCAAAAAAAATTGAACAATCTGGAAGAACAATGACTTAGAGGCATAATTATGATATTGTTTGTATATAGAGGAAAGGGTGGCAGTTGGTCATCATTATTGGTGGTTTCGTTTATTCAACATATAAGTCTTAAGTTTCCAGGGGTACTCTTAGAACATATGGCTTTGGAATTTATATTAGATCTTTTGATTATTTGTTATACTGATAATATCTCCTCTACTCCTTTGAACTCTATACTACATTTAGCCGTCAGTAACTGTCAATTTGTTCATATTTGTAAGCCTCTGGCCTTTGTTCTTTGCAGAGACTTTACGACTCGTTTCAGGAAGAACCTGGATTTTTTCAGTTTGCAACAGCTTTGACATCGAGTGATCTTGATGAAATACAAAAGTTTCTTGATGCAGCTGTAGATGCAAGGTATTTGTTTGCTGCGTTACTGTTATTCAGTGGAAGGAATAGACTTGAACCTTACATGCCTCAAGATAAACCTATCTGCATTATTTAGATGGTTTCACACTGCAGTTGGATTATCTTATATAGTGGTTGTGGTCAAAATCCTTCTTCTTTTAGGTAAAAATAAAAAGATACTGGAGAATGCCAATTATTGTTTGATGTTCTAATTTTGTTTGTTTAAGTTGAGTAGTAAATTTAATGGTGGTTAGACTCTTTGTTGGAGTTGAAGACAAATGAAAAAGTACAACGTCAAAAGCTTAGTTAGTCTCAGTCTTTGAAGGCTTTTAAATGATCAGAATTATTTCCCCGCCTCTAATCCATCTTTGACAAAATTGTGAAACTATGAGTTTTTTTAATCTCAAAAACTTGTTACCTAGAGTTCACTGCCTATTTGGTGGACTAAGTCACCATCATCACCAATCACAACCATATCAACTTCATTTTTTTCAATTCCTTGGTCTCCTCTTCATGGGCATCCCAGACTCAGAGGCTGGTAAGCTGGGTGAGGAAGAAATTTGTTCTGCTGGGATATATGTTCCTCTGTACCTATATCTGGAAACTGTCTCAGACCTGATTTTGGTTGTGAGAGGCAGTGGAACTTAACTAGTTTGATTATGAGCAACATGGAACACTAACTTTTTTTTTTCCAATTTTAATGTGAATTGGATGTTGTGATATGTATAAGATGGTTTGAAAATTTCTTTAAGTACAAGTAAGATCATCATATACTTCCTTTAATTATAATTGATATTGTTTCCTCTGTTCCTAACTCATCTTCATTTATAGTTGTGAGGGTTTAATTATCAAAACATTGAATCGAGATGCCACATATGAGCCTTCAAGGCGGTCTCATAATTGGTTGAAACTAAAGAAAGATTATATTGACAGGTAAGTTGTATGACTTGTGGCTTAAATAGTAATTTGAGTTCATGAATTTTAATAGTCTTTGTGACACTGCTCTGCAGCATTGGAGACTCGCTAGATTTAGTACCCATTGCTGCATTTCATGGGCGTGGGAAACGTACAGGTAATGGATGTAGTTAACTGGAGTTTCATGCTCAATTGATTGTTTCAGTTCTTTCTATCCTAGTTTCAGCTTCAAGCTTGATTTATGTTGATGATGCCCTTTGGTTTCTTCATAGGTGTTTATGGGGCTTTTCTATTAGCATGCTATGACAGCCACAACGAAGAATTCCAAAGCATTTGCAAAATAGGTGAGCATAAATTTTATTTGTGCCATTGTTTGATAGCCACTGGATCTCCTTCCCATTAGTGTCTGTTATGACTTTTTTTGTTTTCCTCATCCCCAATTCTTTTGCATTGCTGAACAGGCACTGGATTTTCTGAAGCAGTGCTTGAAGAACGTTCTTCTAGTCTCCGCTCCAAAGTAATTCCAAAACCAAAGGTTTGTGTCGCTTGCTCTTTCCTTTAGTAAAACAACTAAGGAAATTGTTTATTCTCTGAGCAATGCTATGTGTACACACTTTTGATACACAATTTGGGTACACAAATGATGTGTCATTATGTGATTGAGTGTTACTTTATTTATAATTCAAAATTATCCAATCACATAATAACATATAATTTGTATATTTAAATTGTATACAAAAAATGTATATGCATAGTTTTATTGTTATTCTATATATTCCCTTCATGATAGGCTTGCTAATTCTAACATCTTTGTCACCTCCAGCCATATTACCGGTATGCAGATACCATCAATCCAGATGTATGGTTTGAGCCCACTGAGGTAAATTTATCATCTAATTCCACGGTTAAACTTCCTTATTTGCAATTTCTGCCATTTTGTGGTTTGTTTTCCTAATTTATTTCTTTAAACTTCTGAATTTTACTTGGGATTCGTGCAGTTCTTTTCTATTTTTTGTTTTATTGATAGAGTTCAGTTTGTTGTTTTGTTGGGTTGGCACCATCCCTAACAGGCCTCCTTGCAGTGCACTTATCACTCAATTGCAACTTTTAATTTCTTGGATAGTCTATGAAGTCTCTGGTATCCAATTTCATTTGAATCCCTGTAATGTTACTTGGATATGTTGTAGTTTCTAATCGTGTGACCTTGAATTTCACCTGATTGTGGGAAATACGTGGTTGATTTAATTCACACTTTTTGGTACTAGATACAACATTGAACAATTCTCGTATTTAGTGCTAAATGATTGTGTTATCCTTGATGGAATGAAGCCCTGTAAATTTCATTCATTTCAGCAGTTTACAGTTTTCTTGACCCTAGGATAGAAATTGTAACAGGTCTGGGAGGTGAAAGCTGCAGATTTAACTATTAGCCCTGTTCACCGTGCAGCAATTGGTGTTGTGGATCCTGATAAGGTTGGATTTTTGTAGAAACTTGAATACTTATAGATTTTTCTCTCCTTTTTATCTTAAGTTTTATTTTATTTTATTTTTCAGTTTGTTGGTTTTCTTTCCTACATAGAATGGTTTAAATACAGGCAGGAATGGCTCCTTTAACTAGTGATCAGTTATCCCATGATGCAACGCATTTCTGGCAATAATCCATCATAAGATATATCTTTCTCTGTTTACACTCTTTAACTCTCAGTCACTAATTAAGCACCTGTCCTGTAATGACAGCAGCATATTTAAATGTTTGTAACTACAATAGAAATCAACGACCAATTGCTTTCAATATAGAAAATTGTGTCATTAATTAGTCTGGTCCATGCTGCTAGGTATGATTTATACAAGCTTCTCTTGTGATTTTCATTCTAAGCTCTTTGGCATTCACTTTGCCAGTCTTTCAAGTTTCATATATCATGCTTTTTGGTTTCAATTGATGGAATGCCAGGTAGGGTTTCTACAGTTGTATGGTTACGATTGCTGTATGCACTTGTAAGCTTCATGTTAAATTGTGAAGGTCAATTGAAGTTGTTGGCTCCAGCCCAAAATGTGTAGACAGACACAACTCAAATAATATTTGACTTTTGCCTTTGCATTGTCTTCTTACTTCTATTTCATTTTTGAGTAGGGCATTTCACTTCGGTTTCCACGTCTAATTCGTGTTCGGGAAGATAAGAATCCAGAGCAAGCATCATCATCTGAGCAGGTGAAGAATAATGCTAGTTGCTTGATAATTGTCTACATTTCTAGACAAAGAGATAAAGGGGGAACAGAATAGAACAAAGATAATTTAATTAATAACTTTGTTCAGATTGCTTTTAAGTGTGTATGTATATATTTGCTTTATGCCTTTTGCATTTATTTCCAGGTTGCAGACATGTATAGTGCTCAAAAACACAATCAACCAAACAATCAAGATGACAATGAAGATGATTGAGGAGCTGGCTCAAAGTCCTCTTGCTTTCAGACATATCTTCTTCTAAAGTTTTGTGCTGTTTTGAGAAAAAAGAATCCATTGACATATTGCGATGATAACTGTTCCTAAGCCTTAAATTTAAGAATGAATACCAAATTGCACTAAGAGACATGCATTTGGTATATGAATTGGAGTCATCATGCTCTCTAGACTTAGTCTGATTTGGGTATTGCAGCCATCAAAAAATTTTCAGAATCTGTAAAGGAAATTGTAGTTGGCTGCCACATCAGTTTAGTATGATTTGTTGGAATATGTACTGGTTTTTCCTTAGAGCCATTTGTATATAACATTGCTAATAACAATGCATGCAACGCTTATGCATTGTTTTTTCTATGATTTTGTGGTTTTTAACTTGACAGCCACGGTATTAACCCTAGAAGATATGAATATTCCTATTAGGACAGATTAAAATGCATGGTTTTGAATTGGAAAGCCAGTCAGAATCAAGTATATGTTTTTCTCTTCATTTATATCTTTGTGGATCCAAATTGTCTACTCGGGCAATTTGTAATTTATATGATAATAGTGTTTCTTTGTGTTCATATGAATATTATTATTTGTTATTCATAACGGGATTGTGGTCTTCTGTTTTGGGTGATTCGGAGTCCATTTTAAACTAATAGCGAATTTACTGCGCAAGCCTAGAAAAATTGTTCTTTCATATCATCAATAATAATTTGGCTGTTTGAAGATTTTGGATGAATACTTTGGCAAGGTTAAGTATTCGATAAAGGTGTAGCTATCAGATAAGAAAGAAGTGAATGTGACCTGACGCTATGACGAGTAGTAGTAGTGGCAGAATATGTAGGTCAAGTCTAATAAAATGTCTTTTTGGTCAAAAATTAGCATATTTATTTCTATGCTTGTGTGCCGTGTGGACCAGGGCCATTGCTAAGAGGTTTCCCAGTTTTCAACCTAACTTTGCAACCGGCTCTTGAGGTCTAAAGTTTTCTTTTTTCTATTGCCTTTAACACTTGCTTCCATTTGTTTTTCCTTTTTTTTATTTTTTCCCTTTTTTTATAATGTTATTTGAAAGCACTTAGTTGTCTGCAGACTTTGAGTCAGTTCTGTGATATTACAGGATTGGCTTCAATTTTTCCTTGTGCATTTGAAAGCGGTCTCTATCTGTAAGTTTACTGGGTTGTGGAAGCTCACTCTGTATTCAGACTTTTTTCTTCAGTTGAGTGATTGGTTAATCAGTAATTTATGTAGAATTGTAGAAAGAGATCATTAGAAGAAGAAATATATATAAGATTTTTGAGAGAATAGAATAGAATAGTAAAAAAAATCGACACAGGTTTCCCTCCATGAGACAGGCAAAAAATTGACGCGGTAAATGTGTCAAATCAATCCATGTGATGATATTAATGTTAACATCACAATTGATGATAGTGAGTGATAACTAAAAAAGTTTGAAAGAAGTAGACACTGGAGTGGAGGGTGGATGGATGATTTGGTCCAATTAAATATCTAAAGGTTTAACATTTTTGTCAAAGGAACAATTGGTTTTTTAATGTCATAGGTTAAAATATAATCACCTAGTGGGGTTAGAGAAATAATTAAAGCTTAAGCATAAACAATTGAAGTGAAGAGAAGTGGGGCTGTGCAGATAGAAATAGAGAGTGAATTCAGTAGTAGTAGTATTAGCATTCCTGGGAAACATAATAAGATTACAATGCAATTAATTAATCATAATCTTCCCCTTGAAAAAAGGATTAATATAATCATACAATCACACCATTAGTAGATCCTGATTCTGATCTGTAGGATCCACTGACCCCGACAAGCAGAGTTCTTAGACCTTCTGGTTGTTGGCCTTACTCAACAACTCTACACCCAAACCACATCCAAACCCACACCCATAAAAGAATCTCACTTTAACAAACACAAGCCACTGGCTAAACTAGTGTCTTTTAAGTTACAGTTTACAAGCCATGCCCACTCCAATTTTGGCAAAATCAAGTTCAAGCCAACCCTAAAATGTGCAAAAGAACTCTATTTTTAGTCTTTACTCTTCTTTCTCCGCTGAGTTAAACTTAGGTTGGGATATCCTCCTTTGTTTAACAACAAACTTCTGTACAAAAGCTAGATCAAAGATCAGTCACATACCCGCCTTACAATTCCAACTTCACTAGCCTATGATCATATTAAAATTGGTAAAATTAACAAAATCAAACTATGTAGACTAATGTGTAGTAGTAGCAGTGACAGAAGGAGTGAATCAAGGGAGTAGAACCCTTTGATACTTGGTCTCTGTAGGAGAATCAGAGCCATTATAAAGAGCTCTTTTTCTGTTGACTTTAGCACAGTTGTTTAGAATGCTATTGCAAGCATTGATGCTGATCAAGGAGTCTTGGTGAAGGAGCTGTGGTACGGGAGGTGGTGGTGGTGGTGGTGGTGAAGGTATGGTTACTGGTGGGATCTCAAAGGACTCAAGCGGAGGTGGTGGATGCCTCCATTGAGGCAGTGGTCCAGCTAAAAGAAGAGTCTGTAAAAGTGGACCTGCTTTCATTACTGCCTGTAAAAGCTTTCCCTTTTCAGGTAATGGCTTGTCAGGAACTAGCTCAATTGTTGGTTCTTCTGGAGGTTGTGGTTGTGGTTGTAATTGTGATTGTGGTGGTGGAGGAATTGGGTCAATGACTGGAGATGAAACAATACTTTCTTCACAATCTGATGAAGAGAAGCCATTGTTGGAGTCAATTCCCCTTTTGGGATCATCTTCAATGCTTGAAATTCCAGAGAGAGGAGCTGCAGTTACTTGCTGCTGCTGCTGAAGTTGTTGCTGTTGTTGTAGTTGTTGTTGGTACAAAAGCTTTTCATAAAGAAGTCTTTGGCATTTCTCTTGAGCGGCATCTCTTTCTCTGATGACTTTGCTGAGTAGATCTTTGAATTGAAGCAATTGATCATCTCTCTTTTTAAGCTCTTCTTGAACCACCATCTTCGTTTGTTCCAGCTCAATAGTGGTGCACAAAAGTGAATGCCTTAGATCTTCCATACCCTGTAAGAAAAATCAAAGTTAGATACAAAATTGAAATTTTCACATAATCAATCAAGCAGAAAAGAAAATAACAGAAAGAAGAATGTGAAGTTAGTTAGTAACCTTTCCTTGGCAGTAGTAAGCAAAAGTCAGAAGAGGGTTGCGTTGGTTGTCCATGGCAGTGAAGAAAGGGCAAGCGTTGAGGGAGAAATGAGTGGCCTGTGGACAGAGTGTGTGGGGTGGTTTATGAGTGGTTCTTGTTTAGCTCTTTTTTATAAGTAGAAGAAGAGGGACCGCTGATGTCTTCTTTTAGTTGATGTCCTCTTCTCTTCTCTGTTAATTTCATTTATTTACTCTAAAGGAAATTATAATTTCCTCCTTGAGGACCAAGACTTTGAGATAGTAACAGATACACCCGAACAGTTGATTACTTTATCATCATATAAAGAGTATAATACCTTTTATCTAATTATATTTTTTTTTATATTTTACTTCTTTTAATTATTTATTTTAAATATATAAAAATTGAAAAAAAATCTAAAATATTATCTCAAAAACATTATAGTATTTTTATCTTATTATATTCCATATTTCACATTATTTTATTTAAATTTTAACTTTAAAATTAAGGAGTATTGTGATAATTTTTTGGATGTGTTAGACGAAAGCAGAAAAAGCCAAAGGCCGAAGGAGCATTGGGATTATTCTGAGTCGGTCAACCTGTCCTGAGTCAATGTCACTATGCATAAACTAGAATTGTCGTAGAGAAAAAGAATCACGTTTAAGCGCCAAAAGCGGGGTAGAGAGAAAGAAAACATTATGTGCCTCACAAGAGCTGCCAAGGGGTAGATAAGTCTATTCATGTGACAATATTCTTTTTCTTTCCGTGGTTAAGTAAATTTTGGAAAATATTAATATTTCATTAAAATTATTAAAAATCGCTTTGCAAATATTATTTATATGAAAATATCATAGAGTTTTTATTTGTCCGATTATTAAAAGAATTATGATTAAAAAATAAAAAAATATTCATATATTATTATATAATTAAATATTAATTTATATTTAATTTAAATTATTTAATTATATATTAATACATTATTATTGTTAATATATATTATTGATACTCATACTTATAGGAAATTGAGAAATTGGAAAGTATTTTTCGCCCTGGTTTTGCTCATTTACTATTTAATTTAACGAAAGGGTAAAATAATAGCATTGGTTTATACGGTGAAAACACAAGAATATCGTGGCACGTGGGCTGCCTCACTTAATTGTCTCACTGGATTTCTTTTTTGATCTCTGAGAAAACTAGGTACAGCACATGAAATTAAAAATTTCCCTCCCACTTATCATTAAATAATTATTAGTTTAAAATTTATTTATTTATTTTTATCTAAATTGTGTGGTAATTCCCTATTTCCGGATCCTATCTTTGAGAAGCAACTATAGGTAGAAGCGATAATTTATGTAAAATTTTGAATTATGTACATTAATTAATTAATTAATAACAAAAAATCTCATCAATAACAATAATTTTAAAAAGTTGTATTTTCATAACCTATGTTGCGGTTTTTAAAATGTCTAATCCTTTTTTAAATTTTAACAGCCTTCTTGTTAATATAAAATTCTGAGTCTAATTAAAGGGTAATATTAGGTATGCTCCTTTAACTTATACTTGGAAATTGGAGAGATATTTTTTGTTTTATCAGTTAAAAATTCTAGCCCTCCATTGAATAATGGGTTAGCAAGCCTTGTTTGTTCTTCATATTTTGTGGAGTAATTTTTGTCTTGGTTGGCTTAAGAGTTTGTATTTTGAATGAATACATCAAAGTAATAAATAAATAAATATTTCTTTGTATTTATTTATTAATTTGAGTGTTCAATTATAATTCTACCTTTGTCATAATAATAAGAACAAGTTAACCATTTTTTGTTTTTTGTTTTTATAGTAAAGAATAAATTTAGAAATAAATAAAGCTTTTTTCTAATTAAGGAAGCATTTAGTGTTGAAAATGAGAAAATTGATTTATATTATACAGCAAGAAGCCAACACAAACTAAGCCTAATGTCAGATCAGTGATAAATAATCATGATTAAGAAAGGCAGGAAACAAATGATCAAAAATGACAGCATGCTTGTTTTGTTTGACAAAGAAATATAGACGCATTTTAGCATCATATGGCACAAATTTTTGACTTACAGAATGTTTGCATGTGCCAATGCCAACACATAAATTCAGAAAATCTGCACTAAAGTTGATACCAAAATCTTTATTTTTTGATGTCAAGTTCATACATATTTATATTATAAAGTCAATGATAATGGGGGTTTTTCTTAATTGGTCATAAAAATGGAGCTGGCAACCAAACTTTCCCACCAGTAATTTTCCATAAGAAAGATGGAGGACTTTTTTTTAACAAATAAAAGTCTTCCTTCCAAGAAAGAACTAGATCTTCTATTTGACTAATGTTAGACTTCTCTACACTATACATGGAAATTTTTCATCCAAAATATTCCCACTAAAACAAAACATGATTAAAATATGATAATTCAATCAGAATACGTATCATAATGTAACACGGAAGTATTATTCTACTATCAAATACACATATTTAAGATGATTCGTAATCAAAATACACAAGTTGTATTCCAAAAGAGGATAGAAATGCACACAAGAAAAAGGGTGCACGCATGTGCCCATTGAGAATGTTTATCATACCTTCCATGTTTCATCGGCTTAATATAGAAGTAGGTAATGGTGCACTCCAATTTGTGACTTATAAAATACTAGTCTAGACACCCCCACCAAAAAAAAAAAAAAAGTGGGAAAATAATAAAAATAACAAAAGAGCCATAAATGCCTTTATGTCAAATCAAAGAGGCCATTGTGTTTTGGCATTCTGTTTTCAACTTTTTCACATTAACCTGGATATGTGGGTTGGGTTAAGGAGGTGCTATATTCCCTCCTCTTTTGCTGGTATAAATTTATTTGTATTTATATATATATATTTTGTATGATTAAGTATGTGTTGGAGTGGGGAATCCTCTTCTTATCCAAATGAATATTGAGGCATGTTAATGTTATAATGTGATAATAATAATAATATTGGACATGCCTGCTTGCTGCCAATCCCCTGGCATTAACAAAAATAATAATCAATTAGAGAAATAATGTTGAGTTGAGGTGTTTATGTTTTCCCATTTCAAAAAGCAGGAGACAAACTGGTATCATAACACAGTCACTTTTACCAACATTACTCTTTACTTACTACACTCTAATTTTTTTAATTTAATTAAATGTATGATCAGCACAACAGGACCCACCTTATCGTATCTGCGCTTGTCCTAAAGTATGATATGGCCGGCAACATTGGTTACAACAAATTATAAATTTTAATTCAATTATTTATGTAAAATTAATTATTAATTAAAATTAATTAAATAAACCCCATTTCATCATATTTTTATTAACTCCTCTGTAAGAAAGAAAATCTAAACTATTTTCTTAAAAATTATTATGTCCCTTCCTTGTCATGATTATTGTACATTGCAAAATGGATGGATAATCATATTAAAGTAATTATAATGAAGTTAAAAAAGGAAGGATAGCTAGCGTAGCGGTTATGTAAAAAAAACAGGTAACGAATTTCTTTTTGGGAGGGACGGTTAAAGAACATAATTTATATTCCTTTGACTCAACAAAGAAAGCTTATAATTGCTTCATTTATTTTTATGTCATTTCTTTTTATGACTCTTAACATTTTCCTACACAACATTATCTGAAAAAGTGGTTTCAGTTTCAGATTTAGACACCTAAATTCTCTAGTACACGTAACTTTAACTTGTGCTGCTTCAGATTACCAATTCCATTTTCATTTTCAAAAAATAATTAAAATGAGAGAGTTTTCGACTAAACCCCTTAACAAGTAATATAGATAGGGTTTGATTATATAGGTTATTCGTAAAAAGAGTTTGAGTTTAAATTATATTGATTTTATAATCAATAAAATTATAAATTATTTTATATATTAATTGTGAATTTAATTATAGTATTTTAAATTTTATTTATTCGATAAAATTAGATATAATTTTTTAGGATTAAAAAAATATTAATAATAATAATAAAAAAGAAAATTGAGAAATAATAGAAGCGTGTGGGTCCAATCCAAGTCTAAGTAAATAAAAAGAGAACAATGTGGGTCGTCCATTCCATTTCATCTTAAATCATATCATATCTTTTTTGTGGGAATCCCAAGTGGTCGTTACACTAAAGTTAAAGCTCTAATAGCAAAGTTTTTCGTATGATAATAGTAATAATAATATTCTTATATTTCTTTTTCAATATTATATAAAATAGTATCACCTAACATTCTTATACATTCAAGTGTGATTAACTTTGAGGTTTAGTTTAACCTGAAAATTACAGTTTCACCTAATAAATGTATAAATTATAATTTTTCATTTAAAATCTAAAACTCTATTAACCCAAATCCAACGATAATAATACATGTATAAAGACTATAATTAACTTATAATTTTTATTGTTTAACTTTTGTTATTGAAATACCTTGCTTTAGTATATTAATATTTTAAACAAAAATATTAACATAAAGAAACGAAGAGAGGATATATATATTACTATTTTCGATTGTAGAAGTATTTTTAACTTTCATCTCTGTTTTTATCGAGAAATTCTTTCTTTGATAGAATTGAAAACTTTAAATTCAGACTGATATTGAGTAGATGGTTTGGAGGTTTGACTTTGCCACTTTAATGGAGATTAATAAGCTAAAGTTGCATTATTAATAGATATTATGTAATAAGAGAAAAGTTACCGTTATTTGTATCATGACTTACCAAAGTTTGAATTATAAATTAGAGAGACTTCTCTATGCCAAAATAAATTAACTATAAGAATGTAAAGTGATCTAAATTTTAGATTTTTAAAAAGACAGTTTAATGATCAGTTTTAAGAAAGTATTCTCATTCTCGAGATTTTCTGGGTTACAAAGATTAAAAAATTCATCTAATTTACTCTATCAATAGTCTCACTAGATAAAAGATCAAGTGGTTCTTGACTCACATCTCATCAAAAGTAAGCAATCTTTGAAGAACTAGATAAAAAATCAATTTCACTTTCAAGGGTTTTCGTCCATCTCACGCCCATCTATTTTCAGATGTAAGCACTCCTCATAGAAACAAAAACCAAAGTCGGTGGGATTGTGATGATGGTGCCACCGTGAAGATGGGGAGAGACTGGCCACCGAAAATGGGTGAAGAATTTTGAGCTTGGATGCCGGCGTCAAGGAAAGGAGGAAAATGCATAAGAAAACATATCAAACTGAATTTTGTTCCAATTGATGACTAAAATTACAGATCAACATTATTCAGATTGAGACTTATTTTTATCATTTAATTACAATATGTTTGAAAACATTAAATAACAAGTTCATAATCTAACTGAGAATTGGACTATTTCTGTTCATCATTGCAATGAGATACTCAAATCATTGCTTGGTTGACATAATATAAGTAGAATTATGAATAATTCCATTTTGGAATTTAGGTGCGAATCCATGAATCAGTTCACCCTGTTTCGTATTTGACGGGACAGTTGAGTTGCGTTGGGCCAAAAAGTCTGATAAATACATATAGTCCGTTGGATCTCCTTTTCATTTATATTATATATATATTTTTTTTCATGGAAAAGTGCAAGTTCATTTGTAAAATTTTAAAGAAGAAATGGGAGGATTTGTTGGGTACGATTTTATAATGTGGGATGTGATGGGAATCATTCTTTGATGAGAAAAATGGACCCACAAGGGTTTTTTTTAAGGGATTGGATTGAAATTAGGAGAATATGATATTGACTAATAACCTAAACTCACATGCCGCTCAATCTGGTCGTCTGGTAATTTCTCACTACCTCACATGTTTCCATCCAATTTTGAAAATTCATTGAACCATCTCTATTAACATTAAATAATTAATTTTCAGATTCTGATTACATTAATTTAAGCTGTCACTTCAGTTGTGTAAATAAATTTATAAAATTGCCCTCTGTACACATAATTTTATTCTAAATGGGCCAGCCCTAATAGTTAGGCCTTGTGTACACATAGTTTCAACACTGTTTGGTCCATGAACACCAATAAATAGCACAAAGTGACCCTGTGACTCATTCTGAAATTAAAATATATCATCCATCATATCCCTGATTCACAATTCACAAGCTCTGTTTCACTAGTTCACACCAATCCTACAAGCCAAATGATCACAACATGTTAAAAACAACAGTATCATAGGTTACAAGATGTAAAACACAATGTGAAGTTTTCACTCTGATCTCCGCATTTTGGTATTAAGTGGACCTTCTTTGTATGATTGAACCTTCTCGGCTGCTCTCCGTAATGGTCTTCCAACCGAAGATCTATGTGAAATTTCCACCTTATTTCTTAAGCCACCACTTTCTTCAGTTGTAGCACTGGATGAAACAACTGGGGTGGCACCGTCTTTCCACATTGGATCATCAAGGGGCGGAGTGGCGGACAGCTTAGTGTCGTTGATCTCAAACAAGTTTTCTGTAGGTTCTTGCTCAAAGGACTTGAACCTAGCAGATTGTCTTCTCAAACAACGTCTGCAAAGAACAAAAGATAAGCTGTGGTAGATCACTTTTTAACAACAGCTAACACAAACAGTGCTTATTGAGTAATTGACATATCAGAACAGGTTTGCCATGCCCAAATATTACAGTATTATCACTTACATTACTAATAACAGGAAATGCATTGACTAACCTTTTGTTTTCTACCTTCTCTTTCTCTCCAATTATTCTATGTGAAGTAGAAGGGCCCATAGCTGCATGTAAACGCCAATTTACACAAGTTAACACATTTTAAAGAAACGAAAGGAAAGAAGTCATAGAAATTCAGACGGGTCATTTTTTGTCCTGACAGTTACATTTACTTCTTGTGGAACGCCTTCTGTTGTGGCTACAAGGCATGCCATTGTCATTAGCTTTAGGCAAACATTCTACTGCTGCGTCCTCTCCTTCCTTAAACCAACAAAGTAAAATGAGGTGTAAGTCATACAACAGTTGAGATGTGTGGATTGTTCACAAGATAGCAGACAAAAAACTCTGGAATTAGATTAGAGACCTGGGAGCCAGTGTTTGCACAGTTCAAATCCATTTTCGCCTGCAAAAGAAAAGAGAATTATTAGCCAATTCTTAACATAATCCAAAATATACTTTAAGGTTAAATTATTCCTAATTTTATGGGGATTCACAAATTATTACTAACATTAATTGCTTAGATTGCCATTGAAGTATAATTAACATCACCAAGAGCGTGGACGGTCATTTGTTAATGTCCAGCCACAATAAAACCCGAAACCCTGGTTTTGTTAATGTAACTATGTAGCAAACAATATGTATACTGTGAAGGTTTTCTGATAGAAAATTTGAGCAGGTCATGTTAAAAACACTCTGAGAAACACAAGATCGAAACCAACCTCATTTTCCATATTTTTTGCTTTTAGTAAAGCCTCTTTGCATAGGAGTTCATGCTGTAGTGCTTTCATCTAAATGAGCAAATTCACATTGTGAGCTTGAAAAAGACTTACTTAAGAATAAAAACAGAGTTGTACTGAACCAAGAACAAAGAATTACAGGCTTACCTTCTCTCTCCCTAAATTAAGCTCCTGTGAAATGAAAAGAATACAAAGTCAGTACTTCTCATAGATTATATAAATGACATTTACCCTTTACCGATAATGTTAAAACAAACAGACCGCTTGCATTTGGCTGTTCGATTGAGCAAGATTCCAGTTCTGCAGCTGCAACTTCTGAAGGTTGATCTTCAGATTCTGTAACTCATTTCCACTCAATTCAATGATTTTACTGATAAATCAAAATTAAGAACCCCAATCTGTCTATACAATGCTTAAAGCCTATAATAAAGAAAATAAATATGAACTAATTGCAATTCTCATGTAAATTTGTTCTATTAATTTACTAAAAGAATCAAGGCCCAAAAGGGCTGAAGAACTCAGAAAAAGAAAAAATCATTTCTTTTTTCACTTCTCCATATCTTCTCAAAAACCAAGCAAGGGTTTGGATGCGAAGAAATAGAACCATGAAAGGATACTTTCTCTCATCAATAAGTTTCATCAATGTCATCTTTTCCTGCTCACAAGCACACAACATAAAAAAACTCGTTAGTATAAAATAGATCCACATCAAAGAAACGGAATAACTTACTCGATTGATTAAAAACCTAACAATAACCACATGACAGTGATAAAGAATTCAGAATTGAAAAAAACCAGTGAAAAATTATACCTTGATTAGTTTGCTAATGAGGTCCTGTGTTGGTGGAGAAACCTGAGAAGGCTTATCTTGGTGGGTCAACACTTTGGGTTGTGACTGTAAATTTGTAATGTCCGAGAGTCTCCTCCTCATTATGCTACCAAAGGTTGATCTCTTAGCCATTCTTTCGCCTTTCATTTTCTCCTTACTCAAACCCAGTAACAAGAACAGATAATCAAGAAACGAAAATTGGAAGTTGTAAGTCGACAGGAAACACGGGAACTCAGATTTAAAGTATAATATTACAACAAAACAAGCAAAACCGTAGTCTTTTTCTTTTTCTCTTCTTTGTGTCTGTGTCTCTGCTTTGGCTGTGAAATAAAGATTTGGAATGGGAATAATTTGAGGGAAAGAAAAGGAATGCAGAGAAAGAGAATGCCAAGGCACAAACATACTAAAGGCAAAGTGGTTGGAAGGAGGTTCGGAGGACCAACGGCTTTCCGAAGCAAAGCGACTACCGGTACAACGAACCTCATTTTAAATTTCCAAAGCTGGTTCCGAGCCTAGCACTTTTAACTTAACCATTTAAGATAATAGATATTCAACTTTTTTCAAAGATTTAGCTCCAACCCAAGCTTACACCCAGAAATTTAAATCCGTTTCTTTTTCGTTCCAACTGATATAAATCAATCTGATTATTTAGTCCTTTTATTTTTGCTACAAAAATATTCCACTTTTATATTACGATCAATCTCATTATAATCATCTGAAATTTCAATGGAATTTACGCGCGCACACACATGGATGCAAAATGCAAACCAGAACTTGAGACATCAAGGGCCTACAACACAATAAAGCAATAAAAAGCATAAGATATCATAGTACTAAATTTATTCTGTACATTTGATTGAACAATCTGCTGATGCTGGTTTTGAAATTAGCCTTGATGTCCAACTTAATATGCATGAAAACTTAGATTGGCACTTCAAAAACTGATGCTTAAGGATCAGGCTCACCCATATTAAAAGAAGGGAATTATCTTATAATAAAACTTCCACCACCTATGCTTCATATCACTGTCCCGAAAACTGCCTTGCCAACCCCAAACGCCACTGTCAAAAGGGGCTTCAACAACATATATGTATATATATATGGCAGCTAACCTCCTAACAAATGAAGCACACGCAAATTAAGTCCAGTTTTTCCACATAAAATTAAGCATTTTTCCACATCTTGGAGTGATAGCAACCTGTACTTCTAGTTAAAACATGGCATTAGCAAATTATTGATGATTCACTGTCAAGTGCTTTCATCTTCTGTATGCTGCTGTCAACCTTTCCTCCCAGCAATTCTTTCCTTATTCCCAACAACCTTTCGTCTTCCATTCTCTGTATTCACTCATACAATGTTTTAACACATATTTGAGTTAAAATGCAGGAGGACATGGACTACCTTATTATCGAAACAGTGAACAAGAATTTGCAAGGCGATTGCACTTCTGAGGTGCTTACTGCAATTGTTGACTCCTGATATGCAGTCTACAGTTTGCAAGCAGTTCAAGTTCAAAGGGACCCTACATTCACAAGAATATAATTAACCACCAAGAAAAAGAAAGAAACGAAAAAGGAAAAGTAATTGCACCGAAGGCAAAATAGAACAATAACTGTATAGTGAATGGTTGAGTATCTCCATGCTGATCAATGCTCAATAATTCCAGCATCAGAGGCCAAAAGGTAATAGAGGAGAAGTATTGATTTTTCAGTAATTTCGATGTCAGATCTCAAACACCACTCACAGCATGTTGAGAATAATTCTCTATGCACCCAGTACCATAAAAAACAAGATAAAAACGTTGCGAATGTTAACATTTTTTCAGCATAAGGGATGATATAATTTTAATGGAAACCATAAGTTCCTCATTCTGAAACCATATCATATTCATCAAAACAATATCGAACACCAGCCCGGCCCTAAACCTTAACATGAAGAATTCCACTGTTTTCACTGGACCTAACAACCCGGACCTAACATTGGGTTTTACTGTGTACACTGACCAAGTTTTCAATATGTCATGAGTGAAAATGATTTAAATTTGCACTATTTAAAAGGGCAAAAAAAAAAAAAGAGAAAATAAAGGGTATTTATCAAATTTATAAAGTGCTATAAAAAAATTATAAATGTTGAAAAACAGTTTTTGTTGTTAATCATATTATAAATTTAGAATATGACCTCTTCTTTCAATTAAGCAGTCAAAAGAAGCTTTTCTGCTTTAATTAATATAGTTGATATAACTGTAAACACAAAACCCGCATGAGAATATAAAAACAGTTTTTGTTATTAAGGTTCATGATTTCCATGCCCAGAAGAGATGGCAGGAATGCTGGAGCACGACAAATTGTCCTGCTTCATTCCTTACAAATTAGGTTATTTTGAATTTTAATTTAGGACAAATTTTGATGATGTATTATTTCTGTCTGTATACTCAGAAGTCTCTATGCAGTTTTTATTTGTTCCCTGTTAACAGGAAGTTTCAAAGTCACGGGCGGACAGAAACTTGAAACAGATTAATTGCACTTGATCATATTAACCAGGGGTATCTTTAACTCTCGTACAATCATGTGAGTTTTCGTATTCATCAATGGAAGAAGACAAGACTACTCTTGTTGACTTCAGAGGGATCATCATTGTCATCAACGATAAAGACAAATCTTTTTCTTTTCAAAGTTTTCTTCTCAAATTGAATAAGAAACCATGAGGATTAGCTCACCGTGATCTGATACCATGGGAACTATCCTTAGAAAAATGAACATAGCTGACAAATGCGCCAACCTCGCCCGTGATGATTCAAAAGTATGCAAAAACTATTCTTAAATTAGAGCGCTGGTGGGCTCTTTTCTCACCTAATCCCAATGAAGCAAAAAATTGGAGAGAAACAATGCATCATCAGGTCAATAAAGTTCAACTAGTTCTTCGGTTTTTTTTTTTTTTGGCCTTTGCATTGCTTTTTGAAAGCAATATACAAACTTTGACATTCATTAAGTACTAAATGAAAACAAAAACTGAAGATGAATGGTGCCCATAAAACCACTTTGGCACCATCTAATCTACATTACCAATCTGCCTTCTATCTACAAAAAAACAGATTCTAACTCAAAGCTTCTCTGAATTTTCTCTAAATTTCTTGTATATGTCACTCTTGTAAAAGTTCCGGGTCCTGATCACCAATATGAAAGAAACTAAAGCTCCAAAGAATGTAACAGCTGCCAAAATTATAAAAGGCATCCTGTAACACTGAGTTCCAATGCATGTCAATTCTTTCACTTCTGATCTTTTGATCCCCTTCCTTGCAAGCTCTTTTAATGCCTGATTATCATAGAGCATTCCAGTGACCTTCACATTCAGTATATAAGAGCCAAGAGGACTTGCCACTTGCCCACAATTGAACAATGTCGAGTAGTACTTTAGACCAAAGAGCTCAGAAATGATAGCGAAAAGCAATGGCAATTGAGCACCAAATGAGAATCCAATGATCACGGAAGCTACATACACTGAACCTGGGACTGGAAAGGCAATCAGAAGATGGCCAACGCATGATAACAAAAGGACGAGTGTCATCATAAGCGGGCGCGGTGTTTTGTACTTTGCAAGTAAACTTTCAGAGACAAATCCAGCAAAGACCCTTCCAAAGTAATTCCAAATGCTGACAAGAGATACAAAGGATTTGATGGTTTTTGGTGGGTAGCCAAGTGACTCACCTATCTGTCCCAAGTTGTCCACGGCTGTTAAACTTGACCCAAGTCCACCAAGCGTAGCAACAAATAAGGTCAGCATGTCAATGCTCAGAAGTGCTTGCAGGATTGTGTAGTCTTCTCCCCTTGGTGGCTTATCAAAAATGGTGAGAAAACAAGATTTAGTATTTGGGTCTTCTTTCTTTTCTTGTAAATCTTTTGAATCAGATTGAGGAGAAAATGGTTCTTTTTTTAGTTCAACTTCTGGTGGGTTTTCAATGGCTATATTAGTAGGAGGTTGTTTCTTTTCCTTCCAGAGAACAAGCTCTTCCCTAATGGCAATAAAAAGAGGGACAAAAAGGAGGACACATACCACAGTAGCACTTCCTGCATAGGCTGCTCTAGAGAATGACACCAATTTCTCAACTATCGTTATCACCATGAGAAACAAAGCTAAAACTATGGATGCATAGAGGAAATGGTAAAAGACTTGGACTTCATTAGCCTGCCTAACAGCCTTAACCGTCCGGATTGTGTACACAAATACTACAGACAATGCAGCCGGGAGCCAACCAATAAGAAGAATAAGAGATTTCGAGTCATTACCATAAACAGCCAAGTAAATCTGAGTCAACATAGCTCCACTTAGTCCAACAAAACCCTTCAACAAACCCAACATGATTCCTCTGCTTTCCGGGAAGTTCTTAACACAAGTGACGAGAGCTCCTGTATTTGCAAAGTTTTGAGAATTGGCTCCCATACAAATATACAGGCACATATGCCACAATTGAGGCTTGGGAATTCTAGCGGTGACTGCCAACCAGATCATGAAATAGCCTGCAAAATTCATGGCAGAGCCAACTAGTAATACAAACCATGTTGGTGCTACCTCGGCGAGAAGGCCAGAAAGTACCCCAACATTTGCACCCAAGTCTTTGAAGAAGCCTAAAAGATTGAGTGTTGTTTGGTCATATCCAAAAGAAGCTTTTATCTCTTTGGAATACGTACCAAAGAGATAAGTTGCACCAGCCCCCGCCATGATCAAGAACGAGGCAAAAACTTGAAACCATCTTCCTCTGAGCAGATAAACCGTGAAATGGAGCCATTCTGTACCTCCACCTCCGCCTTCACCCATTATTTGCCTCCAATGATGAGATTGGTGGAGGAAGAGAGGAAGAAGGTCTGCTTTGGATTGAGCAAATTAATTGGCAGAGAAAATTACAAGAGGATACACACCAACAATGCGTAGCTGAGGAATGGATGGTTGGTTTCAAGAACAGGGATTTAAATACGGCAAAGATAATGTGCGGGGTCACATTAGAATATACTATGCAGTAAGTTATTTGCCTTGTGGGGAAAGATTGTGGAATTAATTAGTTTCTATAATTGCTACATCAGCTTTATGATTATCTTATCCACCACATCAACAGTTTTCGGTTGAAACTTACAGCTATTACTCAACTTTATCATTTTTCTTGCTCACAAACCAAACATGTGTGACAGAGTTAACTTCGACTGTAAGTTGCCAATTTTCATGTCATGGCTGACATTGTTGACTTGGACACCTTTAGGAAGCTGATTTCCATCAACTGAAGATTACTTAGATCTGGAATTTTGTGTTAGGTTAGACTAACTAGAGTCCCCACTTCATTGTTGAGGACTGCTAACAAAATTCTTGATAACCATGCACAGTTATTAATGAATTTACAAGAACTCCCAAAAGAAACTGGGAAAACGTATCACTGATAACGACAACCTTTAAAACTAAACTAATATAGATGAATCAAACAATTATAAATATTTAGATATATAATAAAAATAATAAAAAGATACATTTTGACTACACAAATAAATACTTTATTACAAACCAGCCCAGATATGTTGAGTTGTTACCACAGGATGTTGGCATTAAGTAGTGCCCATTTTCCTCCTGTAAATGATTTGTAATCTCCAAACCGACTAATTTTAATTGACCTTTCTGGTTGAACTCAGTCAGAATTGGCATCTCGAAAGCCCTCAATAATAGTGATTTATTTTCTTCAACCCAATCCCCCCGGAAGAGATCAGACGTCCCCCACATTTAATTTGGCATCAGTGGGGTCAGTGCTGCCTGTTTGGTGTTGGTGCTGTTTCAGACTCTGCAGACCCATCAGATCCGCAAGATAATCATAACCATTGCAAAAGTCGCTAGATGGGCCAGGCCACGTAAAGCAATAAAAAGAAGCCAATTTAAACACGACCTTGGCTCAGTATTATGATTGTAGGATCAGCAAGATTATCTTATCGAATAGATAAATGAAAATTAGCATGGCCCTGCTCAAGGATGACACGCACAAAATTGACCAAAATTTGAAATGTTTTTTCAAGAACAGCACCTCAAACTGAAAGTATTTTCTAAAAGTTGATCATTGACATCCAAGAAACTGAAAATTTCTGCTTGGCGCTCTACTTGGTTTTGACTGTAAAAAGCAATTGGCCGTCAAACAATATGCCGTCGATAGCTAGATGTTTTTCTTTTTCTTCTTTCTTAAACATTTGAAATAGATTAAGTGTTGATCCTATCAGGGCCAGTTGTAGATTACATGGCTGTGTTATTGGATTAGGCTTGGACTCTCGTAATAACAAAAAAAAGTACATCTGCTCAAAAGTAATGGAATAAAAAATGAGAAATGGTCATATTTTCTTCACCTTCTTGCTCAATCTAAGTACCAGAAGGAAACTGAAACCACTCTATGCATATGAACAGCCTTCCTAGCTAACTCAGACATCAAAGCATAAAGAGCAATTAATCACAAATTCTTTTGTTTTTTCTTCTCTTTTAACCAATCTTTGGCATGCTATTCATCCAAAGTAATGGGGTCTTCCTATCTCTTAGACACCAATTAAAAGCAATCTCCAATCACTTGGATGGCTGTCTTCATCAACAGAATTTTGATTTCACCACGAAAGAAAGTGGAACAAAGTGACCAGTTTTTTGATATGTTGGAAAGTAGAGCAACTAATTGCTTTATTTTTTTTCATGTTATTATTTACACAATAATATTATCCTATAAAAGAAAATTCACACAAGACAAGTACATTGTGAAATTGGTAGGTAATATTATGTAGTAAATTTTTATTATATAGAACAATAATTAAAATAACATTATTTTAAAGGTTTATATGATTTTCGTCAACATTCTAAAGGTCATATAGATGTAACAAATATAATAGAGTTAAACGAATTTGTCTTAATATATAAACGAGGTTTTAATTAAAGATAACTCAATAATTTCTACATATATAATAAAATCAACACACACAAACCCATTGTTCGCAACCATACTTAATCACCATCTTTATACTTGGATTTAATCAAGTTTTTTTTTGCATGAATTCATGATTTTTGAGTGAGAATTGGATAATGAAAGTTGGTATGTAATAAATCCTCTTCTCAAAAGAAGCTAATTTAATTAATTTTCCTGATATATCCGATAGTTAAACTTTAACCGTTTTCTCAATTGTTTAGGAAGAGGTATGCAATCGAATTTTTGAGAGTGCGATCAATTGTGCCAATTTTAGTAGACTAAAATCCAAACAAATTTCAGGCCATATTTCAGTCAACCTCTTAATGGCAGTAATCTTGGCCGATGGGGGTATGAATCTGCTTTAGCCTTCATTTTTTCATGACATGCCCCACAGACCAGCTGGGTTGAAGGCATTCATGTCATGAGTATACTTTTCTTTTCTTATATCTTTTTTTAATTGGGGAATTAATCTTTGTATATAACTGTTATTGTATTATACATATCTCAGTCTAGTTTGCAACTTGTGATCAAAATTATCACATTTCTAGTGAAAAAATAGTAGCATATAATCGTATGATAAGCATTTAGACAAAACTACCCTCATCGGAACGTTACTCAATACGATCAAACTACAAAAATCTGTATCACAAAATTCAGTATTGATATTATAGCGAGGATTACACTAACAGTTTTAATGGATTTATAATTATAGATAAGGGTCGTAATAAATAATACGAAAAGAATGTAGTAAGCTTGCGGATCAGTAATCTTTTACAAAATAAAATTACTTAATCTATAATAATAATAAAGTTTAGAGGGTAAATAAGTTTATATTGGAATTTTTTAGTGTGAGTCTGCATGAACGTGGAAACATTGCAGTATGCATTTTATAATTGTCCCGTCAGACAAAAGGCAGCTTGTTCTATTCATTTTACCAATAATTCATCACATGCATTTCTAACTTTTCTAATGAAGAGATGTATGGCACAGCATGTGAGTGAACAGGTCATACTTCAAAGCTGTAGGGTCAGTGCCCCGAAATGTTTCACTCTTTAAGATTCAGTGGAGGACCTTGTGCCCTTTTTCTTCAACCCTTTTATGACTTTTGGGTTAGGAGCATAGCCCCACCATTTGACAAGTATATAATTGAGTGAAGCTTAGTGTTTTCGGTTGAATGTTTATCCGCCAGAGGAATGTAATCTTAATGGACCTTTTTGGTTGCTTAATTTCAATAATGGCCCCATAAATATAATATAAAAAATATTAATAAAACCAGAGGATCTAAGGCCCCCGTAACATTCAATTTATAGCTAAATAAAAGTGAAGTTAATTAGTATATACTCCTTAATTGCAAAGAAAATATCAAGAACTCATGAGGTAGACCCATATTCTTTTTCTTTCCTCCAATATTTAAAAATTTATATTAAATCCTTCAAATGGTAAAAGATCAACAGAATGTGATTATTCCAAGTATATTATTAATAATATGTGCACAAAACTTTGAATCCTAAAATAATAATGTAATTCACTCTGATTTCAACTTGTCTTTGTCCAATCTCCAATGACCAAATCAACCTCTTCTTCATGAAACACGTTGCGAAGAGAATCGGGTATTTTCTGTCTTCCAGGTACATAATTGATTTTCATTTGAAATAAGATAAACCAAAACACAGAAAAGCCCAATACATGTGGATCCTACACCTTGTGTTTTCTCAGAAAAATGTTGAATCCAGACGAATGAAATCTTGTGACAAGATAAGAGTAATTGCGACAGGATAACAACTGTTTTGTTTGACCGAATGCACTGGCAATTGTTGTGTCTCAGCTGTTATAAATGGTACCCATTACTTGTTATCTCTTGCTCCAAAAATGCACTTTGGCCTGGAGTGGTTTTACATTAGCACAACATTTGGGTCATCTAAATTGAACTTTTTGTAGCTGGACAAGCTCGCCCAACCAGTATTTATTTTGTGTCTTGCGGCCAAGTTTATGATAATTATTTCATCACAAGCATTCAAGCATATTATATGATCCACCCATACAGGTGAATTTTTTATGATTGAGTAAAGACTTTCCTAACTTAAAAAAGGGGATCATACAGATTAATGATAGGCAAATTAAGATGTTGATAACTCGGAGTGATGAATCGTATCAAATCTAAAAACAAAGATATATAATTACACCCATGATGAGCATAGTCCAATACAATTCCAACAAATCAAAAAAAAAAAAAAAAGGCCAAGAGACTTGCTCCCGCCTGAGGCTAGATGTAATTTCAAACTATTACCCTTTAACTTTTAAAAACCAAAATTTTTATTCATAAGCAAAATTCTATTAAAATTTTTAGTTAAAGTTAAAAGGAAAAAACAATCATTTAACAAATAATTTTAAAAATTAAAGTTTCATCACATTTTTTTTCTTAATTTGAAAATCTAACATTTCCCCACCCAAAGTTTGCTCAGTCTTTGGCCGTGTTCATTCTCCCACCATGGCTATCTCTCTCTGCCGACTTGTTTCCACCTACCAATTGAAACAATTAACTTCGCTGAAGATGATTTCTTCATCAAAGGATATTATTATCGTCAATGGGTGGAAACAAATTAACACGAGAAGATAAGTCAGGAGAGAGAATCAATGCAATTGGAGATGAAAACTTCACCGTTTTCGATGATGATTTTAAAATTTTAGAGTTGAATTTGTTACTTTTTAAACTTTCAATAAAAAGAATATTAGTTTTCAAATTAAAAAAGAAAAATACAAAAAAACTTTAATTTTTTAATTTATTTTGTTAAATAAGGATTTTCTTTTTAACATTAATTGAGTTTTTTAACAAAGTTTTATTTCTAAATAGGGTTTTAGTTTTTTAAAATTTTGCAATTACACCAACTTTGGGTGGGAGCCACTCTTTTGACCAAAAAAAAAAAAAAGAGTTTGGTCAAGGTGATAAGATAGATAGTGGGACCTGCCTGGAAAGTTGATTTCAAAATGTGTCAATTTGAAGCAAATATTTCTCCGTTTTGGGTTCAAGCTTAATGCCCACATATCGAAATTGAAAGCAAAAGCACATCCTGTGAATTCCATTACATTGATCTATCAATTTTATGCACTTAACATGCAAAGATCCGATTCATTTGTTCATTATTATCCAGGAAAACTGTGCATGGTCATTTGGGAATTGCGATTTTGTTTGTTTCTTGTGGAAAGTAGTGGCCTCAAATCACCATTTAGATTGAGGTTTTCTTTTTCGGGCCGGGCCAGGACGTAAGAATTGCCAACATTAACAATTGTACGGAAAGCTGCATATAACAGGCAATGAGTGTGCTTCACATCAGTCATTTCTAGAGTGGATGATGATGGGAATCTTAAGATTTGATAATTAGATAAGGTTTTGTTGAATCAGGACATTTATATATGTAGTGGTCAATAAAATTATATTAATATTTTTTATATATAAATAAAATATTATTATATAATTAAATAATTTTAAATTAAAAATAATAATAATTTATTTTATATAAATTATATATTTAAAATATACATATATAATATTATTTTATAATTATTAGAACTAATAATAAAATTAATATGCAAAAAAGGTATAGATAAAATGTTCATTAAACAAACATTTAAGGGATTTTATAATTTAAAGTACATATATTTATTCTGAAAATAAAAAAGATTGTAAAATAAGTTGACATGATTAATTTAATTATTATGACCTTATCAACGACATGAACAATTTTTTTGATATAGAAATTAAGAAGAATAGGTAAAATAAATATGTAAAATCAAGTAGTTTCAATTGCGATAAAAAAGTAAATTAATTAAAAGGTTAAAAGACTTATTCCCACCTAAGTTTTTATTTATAAAATTATAAAAATTTGAATATTCATGTATTAATTTTAAAAATATAATTATCATTTAACTAATAATATTAAAAAAATAAAATTTTATTTTTTTAAATTTTATAAATTAATAATTTTTTTTATAATTAAATTTTAAAAAATTATAATTTTTTTTTGAAAGTTTCAAATTTTTAAAGATAATTTTCTGACTTCTTTTTATGCTTTATTGATGGTGACTCTCCTTCCTTATAATCTCATGTGTCTGACACCAGACTCATTCCGACACCGCGCTCATCCATTGTTTAGATGAACCATACAACAAGGCTCTTTAAGCAGCAATTAATATTTTTATTAGGGGTGGGGTTGGTGGAGGTGAGGAATGGTTCTGCAACCAACATTCAAAATGGAAGGCTTTTATATTCTCGAGAGTCAACAATTTGTTCTTTACATGTGGTATCAATACCAAGTGGACCGATTCCTCCTGTCAAAATTATTGAATCCCTCTGTCACTGTAGGGTGCGTGACTGACATTAACAAATCAAGATTTCTCCTAGGTTTTTCCCCCCCACCAAATTGATATTCCAAGAAAAAAGTAATAAGCAATGCCACTTTTAATAAATTAAATTATTAACAAGGGCAAAAGGAATCTAAATAAATTGAATCGAGATCGGACATAATCTATAATTTGAATTAACTGTACAATCCTGAAGATAATTAAATAATAAACTACATCTACACCATTTTAAGTTATTCTAATTAAAGTTAATCTCACTTTTAACCATTCTTTTTCCATTTAACATATTCCCAAAGTAGTCGTCATAAATGAACTTTTTTCTAAATTTAGTGCCCCGAATATATTTCCAACCTGTACAATATTTATGACACAATTAATATCAACCAACTTTGCCTGCGACCATAAATTGTGTTCTAAGCTTCTGAATCAATCTGAACCGTTCATCCTCCCTAAATCTACGGCTGCAGTCTTTTAGTACCTCCATTTGGCAATGCTTGCAACTGACGCTGAGTCCCAACAGACGGTTGTTAATGATGATGTCGAGTTGATTATATCGATGTTTAAGATAACCTTATCGTTTAATTCAGCTCCAGACTGTCAAGGGTATTTAAGTCATTTAGACATTAACAATTCGATTGATGTTACCATTGCCAGCAAAAACTTTTCTTTCACCCGGCTGGCTTTGATTTTCTTTGTAGCCATGTGACTTCCCTGCTATCCTCTGTTTTCACTGTAAAATCCGCTCAAACTTTTCATTTTTATTTTATTATTTTTCATTCTTACATGCAAAATTTTAGATCTTTTTTTTTTTTATTTGTTCAAATTTGTGTGAAAGATTAAGAATTGAAGGACCAACAAACCCACATCTTCCATCGCTCTATCGTCGTCTTCACTTCTCCACAAACCAGAAACTGAAAGGCCCATCTCACCTGTGACCTTAACCTATCACCTTCCGAAAGAAAAGTCTTTTATCTTTACGAGTTTTAAATGAAATGGAGGAGCTCAAAAGACCCATCAAGAGGCGAGGCTTCTATGTCAAAATGAGGTTACTGCATAAACATGGGAGGCAACAGGAGAAAAACGTATGCTTCAAATATTACAAATGGGTTCTTTGGTTTTCTTTAACTCTTTACTTCTTCACGTCTTACTTCATCAGCCACAAGCCTATACCTTTATCTAAAACTCATTTTGCTAACTCAAAATCCAACCTTCCTTCTCGTGCTCTCGTTGAATCGATCAATACATCGTTTCGACAGCAACCAAAGAACAGTAATAAAGGTATTAAAGTTAATATCTTTTGCCATTCCGATCAATTTGTTCTCGTAATTAATCATGTAGACTTTTTTTTAACAGGGGCATTGAACGATTTGAAGATATATATTTACGAGTTGCCATCAAAATACAATACAGATTGGCTATCAAATGAACGGTGCAGCAACCACTTGTTTGCTTCGGAGGTAGCAATCCATAAAGCACTCTTAAACAGCGATGTACGAACATTTGACCCATATGAAGCGGACTTCTTCTTTGTGCCCGTTTATGTATCCTGCAATTTTAGCACCGTTAATGGGTTCCCTGCCATTGGTCACGCTCGCTCTCTCATATCCTCCGCTATCCATTTCATCTCATCTCACTACCCATTTTGGAACCGGACTCAAGGCTTCGATCACGTCTTCGTCGCTTCCCACGATTATGGCGCCTGTTTCCATACCATGGTAAGACCAAGACGCCAATGAAAATTATTGAAAACATTTATATAGTTTTTTTTATAATTTATATTTCTGTATTTGTGTTCTGAAGGAAGATAAAGCAATTGCTGATGGAATACCAGAGTATTTGAAGAAATCTATAATATTGCAGACGTTTGGTGTTAAGTATAAACACCCATGTCAAGAGGTTGAAAATGTTGTAATCCCACCATATGTTTCGCCGGGAAGTGTACAGAAAACTCTTGAGAAAGCGCCAATGACCGGGCGACGTGATATTTGGGTCTTCTTCAGGGGTAAAATGGAAGTTCATCCCAAGAACATCAGTGGGCGTTTTTACAGCAAGTAATTATCTTTCATCAAATTTTATTTGTTCTAATCAAACTTGTAATCATGGTCTTTGTCTTGTTTAAGCTTTTGCAATCATGTAATTAACTTTTGCTTTTTACATTTCAGGAAGGTAAGGACGGTCATATGGAGAAAATATAATAATGACCGGAGGTTTTCTTTAGAAAGGCATAGATTTATCGGTTACCAGTCAGAAATTGTACGGTCAGTGTTCTGTTTGTGCCCACTGGGATGGGCTCCGTGGAGTCCGAGGCTGGTTGAATCGGTTGTATTAGGATGTGTGCCGGTAATAATAGCGGATGGCATCCAGTTGCCCTTCTCCGATGCCGTTAACTGGGCGGAGATCTCGTTAACTGTGGCTGAAAAGGACGTGGCACGCTTGGGAACGATTCTTGAACGCGTAGCTGCGACCAATTTAAGTAATATTCAAAATAACTTGTGGGACCCGAATGTCAGGCGGGCCCTACTTTTCAATGACCAGGTCCAGGAAGGAGATGCTACGTGGCAGGTTCTTTATGCTTTGTCTCAGAAGCTAGATAGATCGTACAGAAGGTCAAGGGTTTCTACCCAATAGGAGTCGTACACGTAGGATAAGATTATTGAAGAATGGAGTTGCCAGCTAAGGTACGCTTCTCCCCACGTGGATGGAAAATAATGGAGGACAGCTGGTTATGTATGTTAGAGCAGAGGGACGAGAATTTTAATACGGCGTGGTGGGGACCAGTGTGATCGGAGGTTAGATTTTTTGGGAGATAGGTTGGCATGACGTGGCGTGGATGCTAGTGCGGTCAATACGAGAAAACATTGCACAGCTGCCTTGTAAATGTGGAAAATAATTTTTTCGATTATTTTTTTAAAATAAAAAATGAATTTATAAGTTAATTACTAATACAATAATACAAATAGCTGGCTCTGAAAAGGTTACTTTTTTGCTAGCTTACGTTGAGTTATAAATTTTCTTTATGAAAATATCTTTTATCAGAATGAAAAAAGAGAGAATTTTGATGAGACACAATAATTCCATATGTACCCCTATGGTGCGTCTTTAAATGCATCGGGGCCTGCATTGTTGCACAGCTTTTGGGAAGTTTTTACCATGTTTTTATGGTGGTAAATATTAGTCTTATGACAAGGTAGAGAGCAGCCAATACCAAACACAGTTACTTGAGAATGATAAGGTAAAATGTAAGGGGTGAATTGTCTTTATATGGTTCAATCAAATGAGAAAAAGGATTAGGCATTTTTTTTCTTTTTTTTTTTGTAAGGATGGAACTTTTCTTGTGCAAAACACGAACAGAAAAGAAGGGGTTTTAAAGGGCAAGACATGGTGGCAGCTAAGACGTGTCAGAGCTTTAAATAGCGTGGGACGGATTGTCAGTGGTCACGGACAGCCCATCTGAACAAAACGAGCCACGCTGGGCGCACTAACTCACAAATACTACGCTCTGTTCGAATTTCGGGAAATTTTAAGAAAAATTATGTAAGCATTTAGTACCAACGGGTGTTTTTTCTGTTAGAGGAAGTGGGCCGGTGACTGTTGGGTTGGTTGGTTGGTAGGCTTCGTACATTCATGGACTTGTACACTTAACGTGGATCCTTCTATTTTACAGGTCTCATGCCTTATTAATATATGTGTATGTGTTTAAAAATAAATTATTATAAAATTTCTGATTTTTTATTTTCAAAATAATTACATTACCTCAAATTAATTATAAAAATTTAGACAAAAACTCTTTTATTTATTTATTTTCTACTCAAACCATCTATATCATCGGATCCTCAATTGGTCATCATTTTCTTTTATCTGACAATATATCTTATAATCTTAATCTTTCAATTTACACCCTCTTTTATACCATCATTTAATTCTCGTTCGGTGATATGTAACCCTATGTGAGGTTATTGTTAATTCTTCTTATGTAACTATAAATACTTATATTTCTCATTTTTCACACTCAAAAATATATAAGAAAAAAAAATGTAGAGTTCTCTTTCGTCTCTTTATGAGAGAGTGAAAAAATCCAATGTCCCCAACATTTATCAATTAATTTATGCAGATGAATCAAGAAAGTATTGTTTGATTTTAAAACGTGTTTCAAATTATAACAAGTAAAAATACTCTTACATAAAATACTTGAAAACATTTTTCTCGAAAAGAACTTTATAATATTTCCCTGCGTGTAAGATTTAAACCATATATAAAGACTGTTCAAGTCTTATTTTGATATTCAAAAATACATTTATTTTATTTCAACCAACCACTAAAATTCAATATATTTTTTAATTTATTTATAAACCTATAAAATACTTCCCATATATATATATATATATATATATATATATATATATATATATATATATATATATATATATATATATATATATATATGTCAAGCATGATAATAATAAATGCTATAGGTAGTGCTTTATGCATAATTTTTGTATATAAAAAAATAATGTATCATTATGTGATTAGATAATTAAAAATTAAAGATAAAATAATAATAATTAATCACATAATGATATATCATTGTTTGTGTACATAGTTTTATCTTAAATCTAAACATAAAAGACTTTATATATTTTAAAACGTTTTGAACAACGTAAAATGATGAATTGAAAAATTAATGAAAAAAAAAAAAGATGAAAAGTATAAATCAAAACGAAGTATTTGCAAAATCCGACCTGCCGGATTCGAACCAGCGACCTAAGGATATGCTGCTAGAAACCCACTACAGTCCTCCGCTCTACCAACTGAGCTAAGGTCGGCTCTTAGGCGATGATCTATGTTTAATTTGTTGACCTGGATCATTTATGTTTTACTGGTGGAGATAATTAGTTGTAAAAATTTGTGGATTATAACGAAATTGTAAAGTTCTGAAGTGTCCATCATAAACAGCCACGAGAAGTTATGAAGTTATCCTTCATAATACTTCTACTGATTGATCATCATATTACTGGCCTAATAAGACCTAATAGACCTTGTTTTAAACGAGTCCAAGAAACATACAAGAAAAGAAAACAGGGACATGCTGAGAAAAGAAGTATAAGTGAAAGAGACTTCAGAAATATCGAAGAGGCCCAAGCCAAATATTATTAGCCATCCCACAGAAGAACTGAATGCTATTAAGTGTTATGTGCATTCTCTATAGGATTTATTTTGTTATTTAGTAAGGTCTAAATTAATCCTCAATGTTGAAATTAAATTTTGAATGGGAGTCTACACATCTAGTTTTGCTGTTGAGATATGGCAAATGAAACGAATGTTTCCCTTTTACAAGAATTAAAGTACCTATGATGTTTAAATTTCTTTGTATTATCCTTAAATTCAAATAAACAACAAACATTATATTGGGGTTAGAATCCTCCCATGATGGGTCAATCCTACCCGTTTACATTAACTATCTTGGTGTAATTGAAGTAGGTTATTGGTAGTTGGACACATATAAAAGTTTAATAATTGTCACATGATTAAAGGAGTGGAAAAGAGCATGAAATTATTAGCAAAAATACACAGAAAAGGTGTCTCCACTCCTAGGATCAAAGTACGTAAAAGACAAATTGTGTTGTGAAAATAAATAACTTTGGATTGCTTTGGATGATGCCGATCAATCCAATGAATGATTCGATATATTCCGCATATGCAATTTAATATATTTTGATTTACAGAATTGATATGATTTTTTCCAACACATTTATAATTCTTATTTTTTAATTATAAAACTAAACACCCTCCATACTTTATAAAATGAGTTAAAACAAGCCTCGAAATCTTGTTATTCCGTCCATTTCTCTGTAAATATTTACGGGGCGTTTAGTTTAGGTAATATTTTATTATTAAAACAGAAAAATTACTTTAAAGATATATTACTTAGAAGATTATTGAATATAAATGATTACTATATTTGATAAAATTTGATAGGTATGAATAATTATTGTGTTTGGTTAAAAGCAATAAAAGATTACTAGTAAATTATTTTATTTAAATGCCCTTGAATATAATTGTTTTTAAATATTTTTTATATTATTTATCATATTAATTAAAAATAAATTTATTTTTGTCTCAAAAATTTAATAAATAATAATAATAAAATCAAGATTACTTTGATAATATTTAAATACCTAAGGTACTACCTATATTACATGTCACTTCAGTATTGGTAATAGAAGATTATTATAATATTTTATTACTGATAAACTAAATAAGGAAATAAATGATAGATTACCAAAGTAATCTTCAAAAACTGAAATCAAACGGCCCTTAAGGGTTTATTAAGAGTCCCGATTGGTGAGAATTGAAATCTGGCTAGATTTTCATGCTTATAGAAGACAACTATAACGTCAAATTCAAGAATCCGGATGGCAAGCAAGATGCCACACCATTCTATTTTAAATGCCTTACTAAAGGTAGAATTGATTAGATTCTTACGTAAGATATGTGGGGAACCATATACCTCTCTTTGTGTTTGATGATAATCATTTTCATGGACTTTTTTGGCTCCTATATCTAATAATTGATTCCCAAATCCTCTTATTATGCCCACAGCTACTTAAATTATAATTATTTATTGATCATATTTCTACCAACTTTCTTTTCCCAAGCTAAATTTCTTTGAAATTCAAGTGATTAACAAAGTCTTTCAGTACTCCAAATGGGAAATAAATTTTATTCATTACAAATTCAGCAAACCAGACGACCCATACGATAACAAAAACGACAATACCTTCAGCATGATGGAGTCTTGGACGCTTAACTACTCTTGCACCTTCTCTTTGCAAAAGGAATCCATCTCAAGAACCTCCAAAACTTAATGTAATTGTGATTATATAATAAATAAATAACACACAAAATCAACACATCAATATTGTAATTAACCTTAACACTCGGGTGTTTGGGTATGGTCTCTTTTGGGGTCATGGCAGTAGTCATATGCCAAGTAGTTTCTCTGTACCCAATCCATTGCAGAGAGTTGTTGTTGGCTGAGGTCACCTGATTCGGACGGCGAGGCGGAGGGTGGGTGGCAGGAGGGAGATCCATCGGCAGTGCAACCAGTTAATTTGAAGTTTTTGTATCTACCAACGAAGGGTTGGTATTGATAATCGGCTTTGTATCTTCCATTGTCAGTAGCCCATGATGACGCATCCCATATTGAACCATATAGATACATTGGCCTTAAGGGAAATGTGGCATCGCTCTTCCTTGGATACCTCCTAATTGGCACATCATCCACAAGGAATCTGTTTGACACATTGGGGACAAGTTTGTAGAAGACGGATTAATTCACATTCACACAGACAACAATAATTTACTTTTTTTTTTTTTTTTTGATATATTAATGATTGGCAAAAAGTTTTTCACTATGAATTTTGTCTCAGGCACATACCGAGGATTACTTTTCATATAAAAGAAATATAAACTAAATAGTAATACCGCCACCTTTTCAAGAAGACTGTTAAGATACGGACAAAAGAAAATTGGCAATTACATTATGCCCATGTATAATACGACGTTTATGAATTGTATGCTATTATTTGTATATTATAATTACGTTGAAAAGAGTGAATTTATAATTAGTGAAAGTGATACTAACATAATCTCAGTCGGGGTCCATAGGATAGCATAGTTATGGAAGTCTTGAGTAGGATCAAACCAGAGATGGAACTTCATTTCTCTTCCAATAATATTTCCATCGCCACTTCCTTTTATGTATACGTTAGTCTGCAAAGTATAGGGCTTTCCGGGTATTGTTCCAAGGAACTCAATATCAATTTCATCATGGTTCCCAGGGTGATCTTCGTTGTTCGAAAGCTATCATATATATACCACCATGAAAATTCTATTAATTAGATAGAAAAACATTACAGAATTATACTCATTTATCATAAAATGAAACGTGTTAACGATTTTTCTCACATAGAGAGATGTAATAACTCCAGCGGTGTAACCGGGTTGGAGCTTGATGGCAGCTCCAAAGTAACCAGAACGGTACTGATGAAGTGACTTAAACCCACTTCCTGTTGAGAAATTGTAGCAAATAAGAAAACATCAACTACTTTAGTAGTAATTGACAAAAAGGACAAAATAGAGGACAATTTATGGATACCTGAGCTTCTATCAAGCCAGATTGTTAACACGCCCTGGTCTACTCTTTGATGCTGAGGACCCCATAGGTTCCTAAATCCTTGATCAAAGCTTAAAGAACTGAATTCGGAGCTAGGGTAGTAGCCTGGTGACGGTTGGCCCTCAACACTGCTGCTTGAAGAAACTGTGAGAATGAGAATGAGGTAGAGAATGGGAGCCATGGGACAGTGTGAGGAGAAATAATGAGAAGAGATAGTGAAGTGAGCAACTCTTGGAGACAAGAATTAAAGCTGGGAGTGCGTTTATGAAAGAAAAGTATGGCGACACTTGGTATAAATAGGGAGATTAAGGCCCGGCTCAACAATTAAGGTGATAAGTTAGTTGATAGGGAGTTATGCTAGGAGACAAAGCACTGAAATGTTGATGATAAATTAGGGGAAAGATTGCTCAACTTGTGGTTATATTTTATCCTTTAATAGTTTGCTCATTTGGAGAAGCAATGAAAAAATTTTGGCCATTTTTTCCTTTGGTGTACTTGGAATAACGTATGCAATTTCAAGTTTGACTAAGTTATGAATGGGAAACCAATCAATTTAATTTTAATAAAATTGATTAGTTAATTTTAATGGAATTATCGATGGTGCAAAAATGACTCCAAAACTATGAATCGGGACATTTAACCTGAAAAGATGGGTGGGGTGCTGCTCGGTCGGTAGCTATGGTTGCTTCAAAGCATCAACAAAATATAGAACTATAGTTAATAAAGAGCAAATGATGACTATAAATAAACAACATTAAGTCAACTAATCATGCTTTAAATTATATTATAATTAGAAAAGATAAATTAAGAACAATTCTCAATTGGGCAACTCATTGACAATTTGGCTTTTGGGTGCTGTTTGTTTTGTCATATTTCAGAAACATGTGTAGTTCCTGTACCTGAAATAGATCGATCCACATTAGCTCATATATTTCTCTTTCATATGAACACAATTGATGGACCTGACCACGATGAGCTTGTCTTCGGATTCCATTCTAATTACCCCAGTACAGCAAAGATAGATTTCACGGCATCTACACCATGTGATATTTAATATTTTTACCGGTCAGTATTGTTATTAGCCACATGTGAGGTTATATGTACATATAACCACACGATTTATTTGTAGTTTTATTCAAAGTTTTCTTCCCACAAAATACATGATCTGCTTAATATAAACTATTTATTGGGAATTGCCAAGAGTTCAATAGGCGACGTTTTAGCTTGCTAGCTCTAGTACATGAACATGTATGTAGATGAGAATGCGACTGAAAGTAGCAAGGCGTTGTCGATATATGTGATTAAGATTGCCGGCCTCTACATTTCTACATCGCATATGGTTTCACACTCTGATAAGAAGCGACGGTCAGTGCTCTTCCAATAAATTGTAGGGTTTGTGAATGATCAATCAATATGTAAGCATCATTAGGTTTGTTGAAGTGTCGGCCAAGCTGCCCCATCATGCCATGGCCGTCCAAAGTCCAATCAAACACACCCTTTGTTGTTTTCTATTTTCCATGGCATGTAAGCACCATTTTGTTTTCTGTTTTCCATAGCACCTATATGGAATACATATGGCCCCAATTTATATTGAAAAAATATCCTCTTGCATCTACATGATCGGCAATTAAGCATTCAAGACATTGTTTATTAATGTTGACATTATAAATATGTACGAATGAATTATTTCGACTGTAATGAGTATGCCTATAGAGAAAAATTTAGAGTTCTAAAATTTGTACAAAATAGGATAAATGAGACGTGTTATCCTATTTTATATTTTGTTTTAATTACTTCTAAAATTTTTCTTGATTAACTATTATGATATTTTGTTGTTTCACGTTAAGTCTTTTCTCTTATGTTTATTTTTTAAATTGATATTTGGCTTTAAATAAGGCCAAATGACTATCTCCGGCTCTATTGCCGACGACCTCTCCCTCCCGAAACATCCTCTCCTTCCGACGATCTCTTTCCTTCCATTTGGACTCCCGATCGGAGTCGAAGAAGCCGTGGAAGACGAAGAACTTCGTCAGGGAAGATGAAGTTCTTCGTCTTCCCAGTCATCATCATCTGGTCAGCTTCCCAGACGACAATGAGACGACTCGTCATCCTCTGGGAAGACGAGTCGTCTTCATCTGGGAAGACGATACCAGACGACAAAGGTGAGATCGATCAATCTCGTCTTCGTTGTCTGGAAAGATGATTTCTCTTCCCAGATGACTTCTCTCTACTCCGGATGAGTTGGGGTAGAGTTAAGGGGAGCCGTCGGTGGAAGAGAAACCGTCGGGAAGGGAAGACGGCTGGCGATGGCATCGGAGAAAGTGAAAGGGTTTGGAAATAAACCCTATGGGGGGAAATGCGATCTTTTCAAACTTAACTTAGAGAAAAAATATTAGTTTTTAAACTTTTAAGGGGGGAAATGAGATTAAATTTTCAAGGGTTAGAGTTTCGTTAAATTTAACTAGTCATGGGTGGGTGTTTGGTGTTTTTATAGTTAAATGTTGGAAACTTGAGAAAACATCAAACCTTAGGTGGGAAATAGTCGTTTGGCCTTTAAATAAAGTATAGATGTTCTTTTGGACTAGTAGAAACCATGCAACAAATCAATTATACATTTTCCTTCTTTTACGATTTGATTGCTACATATTGTTTTGATAAAGAAGAGTGGATGTATTCAATTTTAGAAATACAAGTAATCTTTCGAAAAGGGAAAGACTGATTCAAATTGAATCCAAATTATAATAAAAAATCACTCTAACTTGCCTTCTTAATTTTTTCATAACTAGTCAATAAATGTTATCTCTAACGCTCTATCAAGAATATAATCGGATTCAAAAATTTGTTCAAGTACAAAATAAGTTTTACTCAAAACAAGCCTAAATATGAATATAAGGTAAACGGATATAAATCTAAATACAAACTGGAGAGTAATAGATAAAACAAACTGGACCTCAAACTTGAACTAGAATAGAGGACATGCTTGGCTGGCGAACCAAACATGGTTCGTATCATTAAAAAAAATAAAAAGAATGATATCGTTTAGGTGAGTCAAACCCACCAAAAAATGAGCCGAAAAAAAGGTTCACCTTGTTTGAGTTTGATTCGGTTTGAACCTAACCCTAATAAAGAATATTATCATTGTTTTCCATTCAACCGCCTTTTATATTACATAGTAATTTAACATTGTGTATGAGCCTATTATTAATTTCCACCATGTTGCACATATAAAATTTATGACAATTATATTGTATAATGGCTAATTTATCATAACAAAAATTTAATTTTTCATTTAAGATTAGTTAATTCTAGTTAGAGTAAGATCCCCACAAACAAGAACAAGAGAGCTCAGGGAAGATCTTTCTAAGAGCATGGACAAGAATAAAAGATTGAGCAAAATTATGCAATCAAGATATTAATCTCTCAATAAAAGACTCCTTGATTTGTGCTTAATTTTCTGAAAACATAAAGAGAAAAGCAACAACATATACGAGGAATGCATACTATTCCACTTGTGAAATCAAACTGTTCCAAATTATCGTTCTTATAATTTTATATTAAAAAAGTTGATGTAAAAGCCTGATCAATCGTAATGGAAGACATTGGAAAGCCAAGTGAAAGTCCGTAAACAGATTCTCAGGGCCCATTTTCTTAATAATACAACCATAATGGTTGTTAAAAGATTAATTTGAAGTGTCATTTTGATGGTTAAATTTTGGCCCTACGAAAACATTGCTTTCGTCCTATCTTTTATTAAGATTTTATGAAAACAACTTTCATGAGCAAGGGCAAATTTATTTTTTAAAAAAAATAAAAACTGTATAAGGTTGATTCAGTGTTCAAGTTTTAAATGATTTAAATTTGGCTTTTTTTCTTTACCCAGAAATTTAAAGCAACAAATATTGTTTGTTTGCTTGTTTAGTAGAGTAAATAGAATGTTGATGTTGGCCTCTGCATCAAAAGAAGAAACTTTATCCTGCCGACATTTTGATATTGACCTTGAATGAAATAAAAGTAGATAGAAGCACCATCCCTTAAGATGGTTTAAGAACGGGCCGCGCATGAGGTTTTGGAAATTAGTTGGTTGCTCTTGGTACAATACGGACGTCATTAAAAATTTAAAATAATATATGCATGATTGGTACTTGGAGCATCCGAGAGATAAAATTGAAAATTTTGCCAAGTGTTAAGTATACGCAATTTCAAGGGCTATGGCCTACAACTTGTCAACTCTGTCCCTTGATTCAATGTTTTCATGTGACCTATACTTTTGTAATGTTTTATTGAAAGGCCAAACGACTATTTCTTACCTTAAGTTGTGATACATACTTAAAATTATATTCATAAAAGGCCAAACGACTATTTCCCACATAAGGTAGGTTGGAATATCAAGTTTCTATTTTTTAACTATAGAAATATCAAATATTTTCTCATGACCAGTTAAAAATAATAGTGGTAATGGTAAAATTGTCATTTTCTCTATAATATTAAAAAAATAAACTAAAATATAATCTATTTTTACCCCCCTAAACTTTGAAAACTAAAATTTTTTCTCAATATAAATTTTAAAAAATGGAAGTTTCATCTTAGGGTTTGGTTTTGAAATCTTCGGCGACATCTCCTGCTCCATTGTCGATGGTCTCTCTCTCCTGAGACATCATCTCCTTCCGGTGATCTCTTTTCTCCCATTTGGAAGGTCAATCGGCATCGGAGAGGCCTTAGGAGACGAAGAACTTCGTCTTTCCTGATGGAGTTCTTTGTCTCCCAAAGCGTCTCCGACACCGATCGGCCTTCCAAATGAGAGAAAAGAGATCGCTGAAAAGAGAGGATGCTTCGGGAGGAAGAGACCGTTAGCAATAGAGCCGGAGGTTTCAAAACCAAACCCTAGGGTGAAATTACCATTTTTTTAAACTTAGGCTAAGAGAAAATTTTAGTTTTTAAAGTTTAGAGAGGCAAAAAGAGAAAAAAATTTTAGGTGGTAGGGTTCTGTTAAATTTAACCGGTCATGGGTGGGTATTTGGTGTTTCTATAATTAAATGGTGTAAACTTGACATTACAGCATACCTTGGGTGGGAAATAGTCATTTGGCCTTAGTAAAATGTAAACAACTTAAAAACTTATTTATTTATTTAAAATTATAATTAGAGTTAAAAGTAAAATTATCATTAAATAAAAAAATTTTAAAAACTAAAGTTTTATTCATTTGTCTCTCAGTTTAAAAATTTTATAATTTTTCTTTACTCAAAATTTGAAAAATCAATATTTCTCCCATAAGGTTTGCAAACTATCACTGAAGACAATGAAGTACATTACTGCTGGCAATACTGACTCTCTCTCCTAATTTATCTTTTCTTGTTGATCAAATCCTAACACTAGCAAAACTGATATCCTACAATAAAGACAAAATCATCTTTGTTAGAGTGTCTTCGTTTCAGACGAAGATGATTTTATCCTTCTCTTATACGAAGATGATTGTCGAAGGTCTTAAACAACCACATCATCTTCGTCTGAGACTTTTGACGATCGTATTCATTCGAGATGAAGACGATTTTGTCTTTGTCAGAGGGAATTGGCTTCGCTAGTGGTTGAAATTTGAGCAATAAGGAGAGATAAGCTAGAAGGGAAAGCCAACGTGACCAAAGACGACCATCTCCAATGGCGGTTTGCAAACCTTAGGGGAAAAAATGTTGATTTTTTAACTTTTGGATGAGAGAAACGCGAGTTTTCAAACTTAAAAGAGCAAATGTAATAAAAACTTTAGTTTTTAATTTTTTTTTTTTGTTAACTGACAATTTTACCTCTAACCTTAACTCAGATTTTAAATTTTTTAAATCTCTGTAGATGTAACTTTAAGAACATATTAAAACTTGGATGAAAAATAGTCCTTTGGCCTTTATAAGACTCTGGAAGTATCTATTGCTCTGTGTTACCACTAAAAGTGATAATAGATCGAGTCATGCAGCCCATTAGGACCATGCATTGGGCAAGGGTGAGCGCTGTCACCTGGTAGGCCTTTGTGTCACACTGGTTTGACAAAGACTCAGAGCTTGGGACATGGCTCATGCCCTATGACCTTTTAGGTGGTGCCTCTATCAGCTTTTAATAGATTGATTCATTAAATTATTATATGTAAATAATTTGTAATTTTAATTAATTTATTATTATTTGACAAAGACTCAGAGCTTGGGACACGGGTCAATTTTTTCCTTATCAGACTGACATGGGCCGTGCCAAATTTTTAGGACATTAGCCCCACTTTGACACGTAATTACCATCGACCTTAATACTTTCCTATGACTAATCATTCTTAACACTTGCATTTGCCTTCAATTATAGATCAAGCCTAAGCCCAATTTAATGCCTTAAGGCTCGCATCATGCTTCCTTCCTTAATTGAAGGAAATCCGAAGTGGCCCAAGCACATTGATGACACTGATTTAAAGAATCTAGCCTTTTGTGTACTTAAAACATGCTGGACTGGAGTGTGTCTACTGTTCATCCTCCGACTTAAAAATGTAAAATTTGAGAAGTTAAAATTATTTTAAACTTTAAAAAAATAAGAGAATGATTAAGAATCTTGGAAAATAATAAATAGTAGATTTATATTAATAGAATAAAGAAGAATATAAGAATGATAATGCATAAGAAAGAACACAAGAAGAAAATATAACCAATATTTTGTGATCAATTTCATGTTTCCCATTACCCTTTTTTATAGTGTTAACAAAATCTTTGAGTTACAAAAAATTTGATAATATTGTAAGGTTATAAAACAAGCCATTTACCACCCAACTAAATTGTCATTTGATTAGATCTCAACATTTTACAACTAAACCAAATTCAGTTTTGATTAAATTTACCATTTAATTATTAAATAGATGATTAGAGCCTAACATTTTAGATCTAAATATGAACATTTGGCCATTACACTCTAAACTCTAAACACAAATTTGAAGACTAAACCCATTCTGCTAGACCCATCTTCAAACTTTAAACATTTTTAGAGACCTATTTTAAAATGATAATAAAATTATATGTATTTATTTTGAGTATATAAATAAATATACACTTAATATGTATTATTATATGATTAAGTGATTTTAAATTAAGAATAAAATAACACTTACATGATAACATATTTAATATATATAAATATATATTCATATATATACTAAAAATGAATATGTATAATATTATTCTTAGTAAATACCTATTAAACAAACCAAAAAATCGAAGCTAATAGGAACTGGTTTTTCGTAAGTGTACTAGACATGCATAAAGCAATGAGAATCCGACAAACTAGGGTTTCAAAGGTTTTTTTTTTTTTTTTTTTTGTGAATAGGAATGTGAAGAAGACGAATGAAAACTTTTCCTTTTTGAACTTTTGGTCTACCTCATTTTTTCAACTTTTTATTTTTTATTTTGACATTGAAATCTTTGGTAGATCTCTTTTCAAGTCCTTGCCCCCTAATATCTTGACTTAGATTTTTCGTTTTTCAACTGAAGCAAATTGGTGAAGTTGTCTTTTTATTATAGATGTTCTATTAACTAAGTTATGTTCTAAGAGAAAACGTAGTCGAAAAAGGTGTTTTTAAGCAAACCCTTGTATGGAAAATATTAACAACTCTTTTAAATGATATATTCTATTTAAAATTAAAGTTATATTCAAATCAAATCAAATCAAACTTAAATTTAAACTCAGCTTATTTCAAAAGAACTGAGCTCAAATCAGACTTTGAACTTAACTCATTAGAACTTAACTCATTACTAAAACGATATCATTTTAATGCATATCGGTTAAAACGATATTATTTTATATTGAATTTTTTAAGTTCACAAGTTTAATAAGTTGAGCCCCTTTAAAATTCGAATTCGAAAATATTAAAGTTTCAAATTTGAACTCACTTTAAGTTTTCTATTTGAGTTCTGCCTTGATGACCACAAGAATCTGCTCCAGAGATTTAGGCAAAACCCTATACACTAAAATCGCGGTGTAGATTTCCATTTGAAGCGTCTTGCGAATTTCTGAAAGTGAAATCACATCTCAAAAGCAAAAACTGTAAAGCATGTAGGGCCTTCAAAGTCTGGGGACCTTTGCAAATCTTAAACTCCCATACTCCCGCGCCACTCTTCTCCTCATGAATCAAATCCCGAATATTAAATTTTCATAAAAGCAACATTCTAGACTCCAACCCCTTTTCAGTCAAGAAGCTGATCATCTTCAGAAAGATCAATCTTGTTGATGCCTTTCGCATCCTTGATTGCAAAAGGTACAACAATCACATAAGCCTCTAAAATATTCTGTACAAATAACTCATTTTAAGTGTTTACAATATGCAAGACACCAACCAACACAACATTTATTTCTGCACAACTTCAAATTAAAATATTCGATCTCTGCTTCTTATACATTTGTTGTGAACCATTTTCATCATAAAGAACATCAAAAGGGAAATTGCTGGCGAAGCAACAACGGACTAAACAAAATTTAAACGTTATCATAGTTTCTTCACGTTATGTAACAAGCACGAGTAATTCTCACGTTGCATTGTTGTCTCATATGCATTATTTTGGTAACAAAATCACGGATAGTTTAGCTTTTAAGCCATGCCGACCCTGCTAATCTTCTGCCCATTTTTTGTTTTATTTTAATTCATGTGAAGCCGTATATATTCGGGCATTTATTACTTCCTGATTTCTTAATAAAGTACCCACTTTAGCTGCTTCACGGACACCTAAAGTTTTGCTTTAGCAAAGTGCAAAACAAAGGTTGTTCATTCCTTGTATACGAGGAAAGATTTTCAGTCTAACTATCATTTGTTCTCGCATTTGAATATGCAAAGACTTTAGTTTCTCTCTCTTTTGGAGATCGAACAAGGATTTTATACAAGATGCATGGGTTGATTGATGTAGATAACGATAAACCCTTTTAAGAGTGTTTGATTTGTTTATATAAAAGATAGATTTTAACAATCTCTCTCTTTTTAACACTACTTATTATTTATTTGTTCAGAGCCTAAGCATCTTCATGGGATAAAGATAAACTACAGCATCCATAACTTTGCATATTCAAAAACATTTTAATTTTTGTCGGTCATTGACATCTAACAATTAGACATACTCTATCAGCCTCTGAATTTTTCTGCAGGAGCCAAAATTTGATATTTTTAAGTTTACCAAACAAAACAAAGAGAAATATATGTGCAAGAAGCATATTTACAACAGATTTATAAAATATATTCATGCTTCTTTATGTATTTCTTTGACAATTTTTTTTAGTGTAAAAAAAAGTTAGGTAGTTGGTTGGTTGAAGAGTTGATAAGTGGGTCCAAAGGGAGTGGCGTGCAGGAAGATCTGGTTTGATCTGAAGAAACAGTTCGATTTTGAGTAAAGACAAATGGTTCTGATTGTTTCCTTCATGTGGGTTCCAATCCATACCATAAGCATTTATAGCTTTTGATTGTTTTTCATTTCCATGATTTGCGTCTGAATGTTTTAAGGAATCCATCTCTTGCACGCCAAACACTTTCTCCAAATCTTCTCTTCACATTTCTAGCCCACCAACCTTTCTCTTTTAATCTTTTTTCCTCAATATATTATTCTGAAATCAACCAATCATAGGATACAGAATAAAATGATGCTGAAATAGTAAATAAATATGAGAGACCTTCTATTTATTGAAAGCCTTTTATATGCTTGATGAAACAATGACCATCAGTTCATGTCCCTTGCTTTATAAATGTAGAGTTTGCGACGAAGAGATAAAAGAGAAATGATACATCACTTCAACGAATGGCTTTCCTTTTACACAAAAAATAATACCATTAATGCTAAGCTTATTAATTTCCTAAAGACAATGCTTTTTTTTTCTAATCCATACTTAAATCAATGAAAAAATGTAAGAGTTACGAGACAGTCTACTAACATTTAAAGTCAGGTAGTTTCTATAATAAAATGATTGGATTGAATGAAAGGAATAGTTTTGTTGTTGCTGGATAAGCTTGCTACTAATATAAACCTTCACATTGCATTCAAATAAAAAAACTTAGACTAAATTTCACTAAAAATTTTCCAAATATAATGCAGATACGTGCATCATGATTCATGAGTAGTTCATTGCTGTAGATTCTTTCCAAGTAGTTTTCTTAAATATAAAACTGAAATGAAAAAAGTGAAAACAAGAAAAAACACTCTTATATCATGAATGAGGCACTTGAATTATTATGTTTACCTGCTAATTTGACTTGAAAGATAAAATACTAAAATAATACCAAAATTTTGAGAGCAAAATAAGTGAATAAATAAAACTTTGAAGCTATTAAATTATTGGCAATTTGATATTTAAATCTATATGTGAAATATTTCTTGTATATCAATTTTAATTGATATTTATTTGCAAAAGGTTATAACAATGCTTACAGAAACTCTCATAATTAATCATAAAGTCTTAATTTTAGGACGTAACAAAATTGATGAAACACTAAAATTTTTAGAAAGAAGGTTTAGGTTTGAGTTTTTATCACACTTGTGAAACTCTAACTTATCTGATATTAACATTCTTAGTTATTTTTATTTACACACATTCCACATATTTGAGATTGGGGAATTTTAATGATTTTATTTCAAGTAGAATTCATGATTCAAAATCATGATGAAAGATATGCTTTGTTAGTAGTTGAGTTAATGGAGAAAAAAAAAAAAAAAGGGAAAACAAAACCATAATGAGTTTCCATATAATTATAAATTATAATGAGCAATAATAATTTAAGGGTAGATAAACAACTTGACAGTTAACGTTCTGCCTCTCTCTGTCTCTTTTTCTTTCTCTACTTCTCCTACCTTTTAATTAAGTTAGAAGTCTATATATTTCAGCATAACCTGGAGCTGGTTCCACAGCCAAAATGAAGCCTGCAACAATGGCGTCATCTTCTTCTTTCTTCCATTTACATTTTTCTTTCTTAATTTTTTGCCTCATTTTATCATTCTCATATGCAGCACGATTTTCAACTCCCTACTTGCCAAAACTCCAGGCAGAAAAGCTCATAAGAGGGCTCAACTTGTTCCCCAAAAATGATATCAACACTGCTGTTGCTGATACTTCAGTTATGGCTTCAAAGATTGTTGAAAAGCAATTCAGTTTGCATCCTCTTGGTGATCCAAGGCCTTCTGTTCAAGAGTTTGGTCACCATGCTGGGTATTACAAGCTTCTCCACACTCAAGCAGCAAGGTATGGCCTCAACTTTTTGTCAAAATATATTTTGGTTTGAAGAGTATGAAAGCATAATCAATCAAAGAAAACCAGTTGGGTATAAACACTTTCCAACGACAATGTGTTTCAGTGTTTGTTTTTTTACTCAAATTTTGTATAATGATGATAAAAGGAATAAAAAAGTGGTTTCATTTAACAATTTTTCTACAGTTTAAAAAGTTTAAAGAATTCCCAAATTTTATTTTGTTTCATCTATTAAACAGATTTATGCTCGTTTTCTGTGTGTCAATAAAATGCATTGAACGTCAAATTTTGCTCAAAATTTTGTAGGATGTTCTACTTTTTCTTCGAATCACGAAATAGCACGAGAGACCCTGTAGTTATATGGCTTACAGGCGGTCCAGGATGTAGCAGTGAACTGGCTTTGTTTTACGAAAATGGTCCTTACCATATTGCAAACAACATGTCTCTTGTGTGGAATGACTATGGCTGGGACAAGGTTTCATTTACTCTTTAAGACTAAAAAATTTACAAAGATTAAGACTTTTATATCATTTGCATGCTCTTGTTTAATACAAATTCATATAAACATTTGATGTTGGCAGGTATCAAATCTTCTGTTTGTGGACCAGCCAATTGGAACAGGTTTCAGCTATACTTCAGACGAGAACGACATTCGACACGATGAAGATGGTGTTAGCAACGATTTGTATGACTTCTTGCAGGTCCATTTCATTGCCAGAACTTTTAAGAACTATTTTAATGAGATCTTTTAACTATAAACTTACAACAGTCAAGCCTAATTACTAATTTCTTCAACTTTAGGCCTTTTTCAAAGAGCATCCTCAGTATGCTATGAATGACTTTTTCATTACTGGAGAATCTTATGCCGGGCATTACATTCCTGCTTTTGCTGCTCGGGTTCACAGAGGAAACAGAGCAAAGGAGGGGATTCATATTAACCTGAAGGTATGTATCTATCAAATTTATATATAGCATTTAAACTTGATCAGTTGATTTATCTTCCCCTTTTGAGAGCTGGATTAACTCTAAACTGTTGAATCAGGGATTTGCCATCGGTAATGGGTTAACTAATCCTGAAATCCAGTATAAAGCATACCCAGATTATGCTTTGAACATGAGGTTGATTAATCAGTCGGATTATGAGAGCCTCCAGACGGTGATTCCACCCTGTGAAAGGGCCATAAAAACTTGTGGTATTATTCTCTGTCTCTGTTTCTCTCCAAGTTCAAGTTCAATTGCTTCACCATTCTTCCCCCTTTCTGTTTGCTAAATCGTTTTGATTTACATTGTCAGAATCTGAGGGTGGACATGCTTGCTCTGCTTCTTATGTTGTTTGTAACAATATATTTAACAGAATCATGAGGATAGCGGAAGATATAAATGTAAGAAAGAACCGAAAGATTTACATTAGTTATTTTTCTTCAAAAACTTATTTTAAAGCAGGCTCAATTCTAATGAGATTATTTCATATTTTTATCTGCATGCAGTATTATGATGTTAGAAGAAAATGCAACAGAGACTTGTGCTATGACTTCTCAAATATGGAGACATTCTTGAACCGGGAATCAGTGCGGGAAGCTCTTGGAGTTGGAAACATAGACTTCGTTTCCTGCAGCAGTAGGGTATATGAAGCAATGTTGGTGGACTGGATGAGGAATCTTGAAGTTGGAATTCCAGCTCTCCTTGAGGATGGCATCAGAGTGCTTATATATGCCGGAGAATATGACCTTATATGCAACTGGCTTGGTAAGTCTCTACTGGTTAACTACAAGTTCCCCCGGAGACAATTAACGACATTTAGAGCACCTATAATCATAATGTATTCAAATTTTCACAGGAAATTCAAAGTGGGTTCATGCAATGGAATGGTCTGGCCAAAATGAGTTTGGAGCAGCTCCCACTCTTCCATTCACAGTTGATGGCGCAGAAGCAGGGCAAATGAAAAGCCATGGCCCTCTCTCATTCCTCAAGGTCTGTCCCTCTCTCTCTCAAGCTCACTTAAGTGTGCTCTTTCAGTGTGTGCATCGACATGATCTCTAATTGTTTTCTTTTTTATACCTGAAAACAAGCAGGTCCACGATGCTGGGCACATGGTTCCAATGGATCAGCCAAAAGCTTCACTACACATGCTAAGGAGCTGGATGCAAGGACAACTCACCATTCCAAAGTCAGAACACAGTATTTATCGTGCATGACTGCCTGAATCCACCTGTCTTACTCTTACAATGTTTCTGAAAGTCAAGTCTGGGCAATGAATAGTAGCATGGCTGCCATCTGCTGACCTAAAAAGTTTGCTTCCAACAATACTTCCACGGTTCCTTGGCTATATTTACTCACAGCAATCATTTTATACATATTAATTTCTTGTATTTGTCTCCTCTGTCTTCCATTTAAATGTAAATCTTCATCATGAGTAAATGACCATAAGAGATTGCACACTTAACCTTATCTTAAGCTTGAGTGTCATTAACTACAAATTTCACCATATTGCATAACAGTTGTTCTAGTAATGACTTACAGTACAGCTTTACCATTTTTATATGTATCTCATGTAAAATGATAGATGCTACAGAAAATTTTTCTTAATTCCAGGTATCATAAAACAAATCTGTTATTGTATTTCCCAGTGTAGAAAGAGCAATTCAAAATGCTATTAGTACTTCTGAAGAATCCAATTCATCATCTACAGGCAATGACTGAAATTTATTGTTTATGCTTTTACTTGTCAGCATACATGCTATAAATTCTCATTTCAATAGAAGTGTTCAGTACCAAAGGCTGATCAAAATTGCTTATTTAACAACTGAGACTATAGAATATATTGCCAGTAAGCAGCGTCAACAAAATGTAATACAGGAGTACTTAATGATCCACATATCAATTCAATATTTCACAGCAATAATCAAGAGCCAACTCTTACCCCATACTTTTCTCTCAAAATCTCAATTGCTGGCCTGAACCCTGAACTCAAAGGAACAACTGTTGCTACACGCAGATGTTGTGCATTACCGTTCTTTGGTTTGGTGAGCGTCATTTTAAAAATCTCTCCCTGTAGAACTTTACTGGCTGTCACAGCTGCACAAGGAATTCCATAGATGGAGAAAGTGGTCAAATTGGAGTTGCCCAACTGCTACAAGTCAATATTCTCATATGGAACACTCAAAAGTTAAAGACTGCAAGCTTTGAAAACTAAGCAATACATCAAAATTGGCTTCACAATGACAGTAAAAGCGATTTGTTATAAAAAACACTAAAACATGAAAACACGAAAGAATTGTAATCAGGCCTTTTTAACTTGACAATCAGCTATATAACCATCTCCAAAGTCAATGGATCAGAGACTGGCAATGTCAGGTTAACCTTTTGTCAAAAGCAAGTGTATTGTCACACAAGCGAGGTAAAACACAGAACAAAGAGAAAAGAAAGTGGAGAGAGCCTGATCATTGAATGGTCAAACAAAACCTATTTTTCCTAATTGAATAATTTTGGTAATAGGTTCAACTCTATTGACTTAGAAACTTGGTTTATCTTCTCCATTGTGTTATTTGTCATACCCAATTCTGCACAAAACATTATTTTGTTGCACTGTATTGAAATCCATCTTCTTAAGATGTTATTATGATAAAGAGGTCATGATGACAGAAAAGAAGAGTAGTATTCTCATGATGCATGTTGTTGAGAAACTCTAATCTCATATTTAACCATAAAAAAAAAAAAAAAAAACAGAGGAACCTTTGATGTTTCTGTTAGAGATCTTATACCAGAGTCCAAGCCCATGTTTTCTATAGTTACACCACAACAATACAATCAAAAGATGATTCTTACAAAATGTAAATAGAGATACTGATATAAGATGACAATCCTGTAGTTTTCTATCACTATTATTATCAAAAAGAGATTCTAACATAACGCAACAAAATGTAGCTCGTGCTCAATAAAATTAAAAAATTGACAATTAACATTGTGAAAATAATAAATTAAGAGTTAAAAATCAAATCAATTTGTAGAGCCTACTAGTAGGAGAGTGATTAATCTTCTTCATTTTAGAACAAAGATTATGAATCACCAGCCCTTTACTTCACCAAGGCAGTTCAGCTTAGCAACAAAATTTTCAGCATGAAGGTGAAGAATTCATGATTGGTATTGGAAAGAACTTCTAAATCCAAACTTCTAGTTTATCCAACACTGATTATTGTTTGTTATTAGGAAATCTTAATTAAAAGGAGAAACAACAAATAGAAAAGGAGATTATTATTCATGCCCAAGATAAATAAAACACTGTAAATTGTAATTCTCAACATAATAGCAATTAATTTAGAATAAGAATATGAAGAAAATATATAAAAAAATAAATATTTTAAAATGAAATTACCAGCAAAGGGGTGAAGCTTGGCAAAATCAAAGAAGTGATCAGCAGAGCAACCGAACAAAACCCTAGCAGCCCGATCAAAACATATCACCACCTTAACTTTTGTGTCCGTTGCTATAGAAATCTGCCAAAATCATGGAAACCAAAAACCCATCATTGCTTTAACAAAGAATCATTTAATTATCTCTCCAAGAAGAAGGATACTTACAAGGAGACGGAAGAGACGTTTGGAAGAGGAGACAGAGTTGTTGATATTGTAGTTGCAGAATTTGCAGAGTGAAGATGGGTCATCAGGGAGAGTCCTCTCACACACTGAGCAGACTCTGTAACAGAAATTTGTGTTATCCACGCCTAAAACTGAACACATAACTGTTAATGATTTATTATCTTCCATGTTGCTCACTCTAAATTAACCCACAGAAAACTCGCTCAAGGGTTGAAGCTACCGTAAATCTACTGATCGATTCACTCTTTTTCTTTACCCGCTCTATTCCAGATAGCCCGCCAAAGCTTTGATTTTTTGGTATGAAAGAAGCAACCTAATCTTATCAAATTTTACGTAAAGACAAGGCCAAACACTATTTCCCACCCAAGGTTTAGCGTTTTCTCAAAAGTCCCCCCTTTAACTATGGAAACACCAAACACCCACCCATGGCCGGTTAGATTTAACCAAACCCTAACGGTGGTAGGGGTAAAATCGTCATTTTGGCTATAATATTAAAAATAAACTAAAATAGAATCTAATTTTGCCCCCCTAAACTTTAAAAACTCAAATTTTCCCCCACCCTAAGTTTTAAAAAATCACAGTTTCACCCTAGAGTTTGGTTTTGAAATCTCCGGCGACCTCTCCGGCTCCGTTGCCGACGGCCGCTCCCTCCGGAAGCAACCTCTCCTTCCGACGATCTCTTTCCTCCCATTTGGAGGTCCGATCGGTGCCCGGAGAAGCCGTGGGAGACGAAGATTTCGTCGGGAAGACGAAGTTCTTCGTCTTCCCAGACGAAGCCGACGCCGTCGTCCTCGTCTGGGAAGACGGTCGTCTTCCCAGAGGTCTTCTTCTGGGAAGACGAAGAACTTCGTCTTCCCGACGAAGTCTTCGTCTCCCACGGCGTCTCCGGGCGCCGATCGGACCTCCAAATGGGAGGAAAGAGATCGCCGGAAGGAGAGGTTGCTTCCGGAGGGAGCGGCCGTCGGCAACGGAGCCGGAGAGGTCGCCGAAGATTTCAAAACCAAACCCTAGGGTGAAACTGCCATTTTTTAAAACTTAGGCGGGGGGAAAATTTCAGTTTTTAAAGTTTAGGGGGGCAAAAGGAGATAAAATTTTCAGCCGTTAGGGTTTAGTTAAATCTAACCGGCCATGGGTGGGTGTTTGGTGTTTCCATAGTTAAAGGGGGGACTTTTGAGAAAACGCTAAACCTTGGGTGGGAAATAGTCGTTTGGCCTAAAGACAATATTAAATTTCGCTGTCCTCGGTTAATATAGATAACAACATGAGCCATGAATTAACATAATTTTATTAAAGGCCAAAGGACTATTTCCCTCCCAAGGCGTGCTGTATTCTTAAGTTTCCTTTTAATTTTGATAATATCAAATATTCATCTATGAGCAGTTAAAATTAACAAAACTCTAATCTCTTAAAATTTTATCTCTTTTTGTCATTCTAAACTTTAAAAATTAAAAATTTCTCTCCGCCCAAGTTTTAAAAAACGGTAGTTTCATCTTAAGGTTTTGTTTTGAAATCTCTGGCGTCATCTCCGACTCCATTATCAGCGGCCTCTCCCTCCCGAAGCATTCCTTCCCTCCAATGGTCCCTCTCCTCTCATTTGAACATCTGATCGACGTCAAAGAAGCGGTGAAAAACGAAGACGAAGTTGTCGTCTTCGTTTGGAAAAACGGTCATCTTCTGGGAAGACGGTTGTCTTCGCAAAGGTCTTCTTCTGAGAAGACGATCATCTTCCCAAACGAAGACAACAGTTTCATCTTCATCTTCCATCGCTTCTCCGACATCGATCCGATATCCAAATGGGAGGAGAGGGACTACTGAAGGGAGAGGATGCTTCGGGAGGGAGAGGTCGTCGGCAATAGAGCAAGAGATGTCGTCGGAGATTTCAAAACAAAACCCTATGGTGAAACTGCCATTTTTTAAAACTTAGACTGGAGAAAAATTTTAGTTTTGAAAGTTTATGGGGGGCAAAAATGGATTTTATTTTAGTTTATTTTTAATATTATAGAGAAAATGACGATTTTACCCTTACCACCGTTAATTTTAACTACTCATGAGTAGGTGTTTGATATTATCAAAGTTAAAAGAGTGAAACTTGAGAATGTAGCATACCTTAGGTGGGAAATAGTCCTTTGGCCTTTATTAAAATATAAAAAAACATTTTCTTTTGTTTTTAAGTAATATTTAAAAGAAAAATCCTCTCATCCCTGCGGCATGATGCCCTAAATTTTGAAATTTCTCCAACTTGTTGATCCAAATACTGTGTAGGCATCACCCAACCAGATTTATACAACAATAAAAGGCCAATTTGGTTCGCCATAATATGATGCCCATTGCATTGCATGTTTAATATTCCACATAGCTTTTCCTGCAATCGGCCATGGATTCAAGTCTAAAGGTCAATGATTATTAATGCATTAACAGCAAATAACTAGTCAGAATATAATACCAAAATAGACATGTTATAATTATAACATGATATTCTCAAATAAAATGTAAAATATATATAAGCAAAGGAAAAGAGAACTAGCATGTCAGGAACTGTTATTTCTCCCAAGATAAGAACTAATTGCAAAAGATTAACAAATCCCTAATACACTGTGGCCTTTATAAACCTTAACTTCAGCTGCAACTAACCACTAATCATTACTCAGTTACGGCCCAGAAAGGTCATAGAATTTAAACCCCAAAAAAGTAAATGCTTCTCAAGCGTTGCCAGGCTTGAGAAGCTTCACAGTCTCCCATGTGAAATCTGGGTCATCACGGCCAAAATGCCCGTAGGCAGCAGTCTTCTGATACCTGAAGTTACCTCCCCTCTTCAGATCAAGATTGATTGAGATCATCCCTGGCCTGAAATCAAAGTTCTCCTTAATCAGAGCCAATATATCCTTATCTGGAATCTTTCCTGTACCATAAGTGTCCACAAACACAGACAACGGCTCTGGCACACCAATTGCATAAGAAACCTGCACAATACAACGCCGTGCAAGGCCCGATGCGACCACACTCTTTGCAGCCTGCCTGACTACATAAGCACCACTGCGATCCACCTTGGTAGGATCCTTGCCTGAGAAGGCACCACCACCATGAGCACCCCAGCCACCATAAGTGTCAATGATGATCTTCCTACCAGTAAGCCCTGCATCCCCGTGTGGTCCACCAATGACAAAACGACCTGATGGGTTAAGGTGGAATATTGTCTTGTCATCAAGGTATTGAGCTGGAATCACAGGCTTAATCACATGCTCCTTGAGGTCCGCTGCAATCTGCTCATTGGTAACAGTTTCGTCATGTTGAGTTGAAATGAGGATAGTATGCACCCTCAGTGGTACCATGGCTCCACCTTCATTCTGATACTCAACAGTCACTTGGGTTTTCCCATCAGGCCTAAGCCATGGGCAAGTTTTATTCTTTCTCACCTCAGTAAGTTTGACTCCAAGTTTGGTAGCAAGAACATGAGTCAGTGGCATTAGCTCGGGTGTTTCATCAGTTGCATATCCAAACATGTGACCTTGGTCACCAGCACCAATTTCCTCAGGCCTCTTGCTTAGGTGGCCATGAACAACTTCAGCAATTTCAGGGCTCTGTTCTTCAATATTAACAAGTACCTTACACTTATCAGCATCAAGACCAACATCAGCACATACAAATCCAATACCTCTGCAGGTGTCACGAACAATCTTCTCATAATCCACCTTGGCCTTGGTGGTGATCTCACCAAAGACCATAACCATATTTGTCTTGGTACAGGTTTCACAGGCAACTTTACTTTCAGGGTCTTTTTCCAGACAAGCATCTAGGATTGCATCAGAAACTTGATCACAAAGCTTATCAGGGTGCCCTTCATTGACAGATTCAGAGGTGAAGAGAAAAGTCTCCATCACTAACTTCAGACAGAACATCACAGATAAAGTCAATTCTCCACACTTACAAAATTAAAGTTTCAAGGAAAATCAATCATTCTCAAAATAAGATAAACTGTCACAACATATGAGGATGGAAAAATCCGAAATCAAACTAGTTCTCAAAGTAGAAGAGTCAAATTGTCTGTCTATTTGTTAAAACTAATCACATAAGATTCGTACCTTTCACAAGTTTAAAAATACCTATACCTAATTCCAGTTCATAGAAGCGGAACCCAATTCAGTAATACAACACCATACAAAGAAAGGAAACAAATTTCAGATTAAGCTGACAAGGCTCGCTACGGTTATTGTTAAGGATTTGACATATCTCAATTTTCTAAAAAATAAGTTAATGAGGAACAAATATATAACATCAAGCATCAATGTCACAGCCATGTGCAACCAAACTATGCTAGTAAGACATGACAAAAAGAAAAGCAAATGGATTCTATGCAAGAATATAGTGAACATAAAAAAGAAGCAAGATTTCTAAAACCCCAACAAAACATGATCAAAGAATTAAAGAAAACATAAAAATATGAGTCAATTCTACAAATAAAAATTAATAGGAAGACAAAGCTAGAACCAAATGCGTGGAGCGTACCTCTCAAGCGAAGAGAATTAAAATAAGAGAAATTGAAAGTTGCTAAATGAGTGAGGATGGAAACGAAGGTTTTATAGGATACAAAAATTACGGTGAATTAGTTGGGAGGAGTCATGATCCGATTATCTTGGTGTTGGGTTGGGCCGTTGTTTCAAGTGGGTTGGACTTTGGGCCTAATTAACCGGTTTAAACCCGCCCCTAATAGATAAAGAAATTGAGTTTATTGAAAAATATTATCTAATTTCAGAAATATATACCTTTTTATTTTGAAAATAGACCATTTGGGTCAAGGGTATAAACAAGTTCTGCGACTAAGGAAATGGGTTTTTGGCAGTCTCTACTGTTATTTCAAAATTAATGAATTTTATTATACAATAAAACTATGTGTACCTACTTTGGGTACACAAATGTATACATATTTATATGTATCATCATGTGATTGGATGATTTTAAATTAAGAATAAAACAATAACCAATCATATGATGACACATATGAGTGTGTATACATTTATGTACCTAAAGTGGGTACACATAGTATTACTCTTTATTATAAATCAACAAAGCCGATCACTAAGATCGACCTTTCTTTTATTGCAGGACAGTGTCTCATATCATCTCTGCATGATATTCACAAAAAAAAAAAAAAAAACTATCAATTGTAAGTTCTGAATCAGAATATAACATTGGTGAAACAATAAGCCTCCTGATACATAGCATGGTGCAAGTTTTGATATATGATAATCCCTTATGTGCAAAAGAAGTTTACATTATGCAGAAATTAGAGAGGTAGCCAACTGGGTTGACGTCGTCAAACAAAAGAACCAGGGGCCAGGGGGTTTCTGTAGCCCAAAGCACCACCTGGGCCTGGAGATGTGATTGAGCCTTTGAGGCAATGTAACTCTTTTAATTTAATGTCTAGTGTAATCTATAAAATGGAATTATGATATTTAAAAAACATTAGGTTAGAAGATGGCAGAGGCACTCATCTCTTATAGTAACATGAGGATATTCATGAAATTCAACTGCAAACTATGTTTAGTCTTCAGGTTACAAGACATTTTCCAACATTTCTCATACAAATTAATCATTCGCCAGGCTTGTTTACTTCAAACGATAATACTTGAAAACAAAACAAAGAATCACATACCCATTTTCCTTTGTGGCCCCATCTATCACTTTGAACTGAGAAAGCACGAGATGATTGATTGATTGGCTCTCCTCTGCTCTCTTCTGATCCACTCTCCACATTGTACACCCATTTTCTCCCCACTCGCACTCCAAATATCAGCCTCCTACTCGCTTCATATGCTCTCATTTTCAATTCAAGCATGGAAAGGCTGTTGTTAGCAATTGTTAACAATCTTATTTAATTTATAACTCCCTATTTTACCAACCAAAAAGGACATATAAATAAGTTATACTGTTAGGTGTTAATTGTTGCGAATCCTGATTATTTCCTTAAAGGCAAAAGCTTATGGTGCATTATAATTAATTAATTAATTAATTATCACTAATTAGAAACTTAGCAGATAAAACTATTAAGGGAAAAGAAACAAGCGCGAGTGAGAAGAAGCCACACGTGGAGACCACAAAAAAGATAGAAAAATAAAGGTGTAAATGAGGGATCATGCGACACGTATGGATTTGATATCACGTTAGTCTTTGAAAATGAAATTTTGTTTTTGATATAATTTTAAACAACGTGGATGTGTGTGGGTCGGCAAGCAACATGTTACGTCATTTGTGACAGCGAGGCTTTTGTCTTTTGTCTCAACGAATCCCAGTTCAGACTTTTTTTGACTTTTCTATTCTCTATTTCATCACAAGGTCCCTCCTTTTTTCACAATTTATTTTATTCCCCTATTTTTTTCTCAGAAAAATAAGACACTGTAAAACCTTGACTAGCATTTAATTGGAACCTTTGATGGGCTTTTCCAAGTCATTGACCAGTCAACTGATGGAAAAACGCCAATCCTCTCCTATCAATTCTCAAATGTCAGTTCATGTACCAAGAATAAGCAACAATTTCAATAAATATAGCTTTGAGTAATAGTTTGAATAATAGAGGAGAAGAAAATTAAAATATGAGGGTAGAGGTTTAAATTTTATTATATATTAAAATTGAAATTTTAATTTATCTAATACAATAATTATAACTTATAATTAAATTTTTTAAAATATTTATATTTATAATTAATTTTTAATTTAAATTTATCAGTGATTTATCTAATCATCAATTTGAATAGTTTTGATTATTTTTTCGGTAAAGGAGTGAAAAGAAAGAATTCAAAAGAATAAGTGTAAACTCAAGGGTAGAATTGCAAAATGAGGAAACTAGCAAGACTTTCCTTCCCTTGTGGGCTTGTAGCAAACATATAAATTATATATTAAACGAAATTGAAACAGCCAGCAAAATTTTCTAGCTTAGTTTGCCAACCGTTGAGAAAGGGAGAACCAACACAAGTATATAAATCTTTCTTCTCTGGGAGTCAACAAAAGATGACGACACTTGTCTCTTCTTTTCCTTATTATATATTTGATCCAATCATAAATTAACTTGATTAATAATTTCTCTGTTTGTTAGCATGATAGAGAAATGAAGACCCATTTGTATTTTCAATTTGGAAGATTCCATTAGGCAGTAGAGACGACAGAGAAAGATTAAATTTTAAACTCTTAATCAATAAACAACTGCCCTTTCTCTATCCTTTTCCATAATTATATTTATATATCTTTACAAGTAAGATCTAGGTTTATATTTTCATGCACTTGTATTATACTTGTTTATCTTTTCTTGTGATGCTGGCCAAAGTGTGTGTGTATATATATATATATATATATATATATATATATATATATATATATATATATATATATATATATATATATATATATATATATATAAAACATTTGTTTATGTACATGTATATAAAAATGTTTATACATGCAGCTGCATAAATAATGAAAGTAAATAGAGTGATTATATTGAAGCATTGAAGCCATAATTATTTGTTAATTATTGCAACTAACTTGTGAAGTGACTGAACAATAAAAGATTCCACTTAGTCCATTGAATTTCTCCTAAAAAATTTTTTAAGAAAAATTAAATTATGGTTTAGCAGCCTTAAATGTCAATGTCCAATGCATTAGACGTGGAACCATATATAACATCAATAAAACTATGTGTATTTATTTTGAGTATACAAATATCTACATATTTATATGTGTAATCATGTGATTGGATGATTTTGAATTAAAAATAAAACAATAACTAATCATATGATGACACATATGAGTGTGTATATATTTGTGTATCTAAAGTGGGTACACATAGTATTACTCTATATAACATACATTTATTATTGGACAATCTTGGTAGTGTAGTCGCTAACAATGATAAGGACAATTGAGATCGTTATAGGAGGATATATCAATAATGTTCTATTAAAATTACATAAAGTCATTGTATATATTCATATATATTATATAATCAAACATTGATAAAAAATATATTTTATTTCTCTCTATAGAAGACATCTCTTGAATGAGAGTCTCTAATCATTGTTGAATTTCTAATATGACTGAATTAACCACTCTGATTTATAGATTAAATTGTTCTTAAATGACCCTTTATAAGGTTGTTTATTATGTGCTTATAACTAGTGAACATCTTGCATACTCGACCAAATAAAATATTCAATGTTGAATTGAAAGTTACAGTGACAACATCCTAAAGAATATGTCACCTTCATACTGTTATCCCTTAAGATTAACATATATAATAGTACATTGATTTAGTAATTAATTTCAATCCTATCACTAGAGTGAAATCTAACAAGTTAAAAGAGATGTCAATTTGATATATTTAGTCAAACCAAAACTCTGAGCTCAGGTTCCATGGTTTATTTGTTGAAGGATCATGAAATGGATGAGGTTTACACTAGATTGATGCCCCTCCATATCTAGATCAATAGGTACAAAGCAAGTCTCATGAAAAAAGCTTCATTTTAACTATCACTCAACTTTCCCCCAACTTTGCCTATAGTGTCCTTATATCCTTATACAATTAGTTGCATTGTAAAGTGATGTGTTATGTGGAACCTCTCTATTCCAACCTTGTAATTTACCATGTGTTGTCTCCCTCTTCTTTCATGCTTGTGACATTGATCTCAGAAATAAAAAATGAAAATTTTATTAAATTTAAATATAAAAACAAATATGTTAGAAAATTTAATTGCCGTGCTAAAAAAAATTACTAAAAAATATAAAATATCATTTCACTTATAGTGGAAACATATTATTTTCCCTCAGTAGGCAATGTGCCTACAAAATATAAATTGCCCTTAATAGTTGCAGCACCTACCAAATACACCCTTATTTGATTTATAATGAAAGTAGATGTGATATACCCCATAAACACGATCACTATTATTGGCTATTCCACTCATATCGACTAGAAAATCAATGATTTTCTAGCCAAAATTGTGATTTTGAGTCACAAATCAAACCCTAAACTGACCAAAAATATTTTTTGACCACAATACAACCAATCTCAATTTGAAAAAGTATTACGTTCATAAACAAAATTTAATAATTTAAACAAATATCCTAAATTTCCTACCCTGTAAAAATCTACTGTTTTTTAACTACATTCATAGTTTCAAGCTACAAATCACACCATAGTCTAACGAGAAACATTTTTCTATTAACAAACGACCAATTTCAATTTATAAAAAGTGGCATTAAGGAGCAAAATTTCAAAAACTTACACGAAAATGCAAAACATCATCATAAACCATAATATTTGGATAAATCCCTTCTAGCTCGGCTAATTTAATTAATTACCAGTAAATAAAGGGTTTCATTTCCTGAGCCAGGTTGTTCTATATTGATAAGTAATTTACACCATTAATTATTTAATTCCCATTAAGTTCCATATCTCTCTTCCTGTTTCAAGTCAATTTCTGTCGTTTTTCTTCTCAATTGATTTTTACGGTAGCTAACAAACAATCAATATAAAAAAACATTAAAAAATACAGTAGTGTTGAAAAAGGGCTGGCGGTCCAGCTTATAATCTTTTTAATTAAACTAAACAAAATCAGTACACTTATATTGCTTTCACAATTTTCAAACTTGCTGCTAATTAAAAAGCAGCTAGTTGGAATTTAATTATACTTTAATTGTCAAGCAATTGAAGCTTTGAAATAAATTAATTATTACCAAGTAGACAGGTCAACGACCATGGATATGATTTCATGTTTGTTGATAACAAACGGGGAATAAGAATATGAAATAGACAATGAACAAATCTTTGTTTACAGAGATATCCTCCTTGAGATGTATGATAAATGATATATATTCCTCGTGCCCTTTATACTTTTATTTTTACAGCGAGTATTCACTGGAAAAAAAAAAAAAAAAAAAGCATATCGAGTTACATTTACATTAGGGCGCAGAATTTACAAGAAATTTTATAATTTTTTTCTTAAATTTCTTTATTTGTGGCTGTGATTTTTGTATTAAATTATTATAAACAGTACTTGTATGGTGAAATTCTTTGATTACTCGTGATTTGCACAGATCACTAAGAACTAGTTGCTTTCTGGCACAGCTAGACACCAATACACGTTTGCAATATTCAAGTCAACTTCATTAACAAAAGGATTAATAATTAATTGGGACCCAACTCAATCAATACGTATGTGTAACCATGCAAAAATTGGTATCATTTTCTACATACTGCACGCTAATTTCATATCCGATTAGACCTGTCTCGATAATGAACTTCATTAATTATTTTCCTTATTTTGTTACATCAAACCAGGCTTTGATTATCAGCCTAGCTAGTCGTAGTCATATAAAAAATATTAGTGGTTTGAGCTAGCAAATTGAGGAGTCAAAGTAAGTGCTAGAACTGAGAGACATACAGCCTCTGATTTATTATAATTTTTATTTAATTTATTGATAGAGTCGTGGAAAATTTTCCCACTTTGCCAATCTAACTTTTGTTTATTCAGCATATAAATAAGTGTTTTCTCCTATACTTTATGGTTATGTTTTTATATTCATTTGAAGCTTCAGAAAATTGACTTTGTAAACAAATATTATGGGTCATAGAATTTCTTTATGTTATGTCTCTCCTTTTCTTCAAGGGCCAGAAGAAACATTTGATTAAAAATAAAATTTGGAGTATTGTAAAAGGTGTGTCTGTTTTTACCACATCGAGATGTGGTGAAATATTGTTGCTTGAGTGGGTTTGATCCTGAATATTACGTTATTTTACCAAAGGGATGAGGCCTTTTTTTGAATAACTGTAGAAACATAAAGAGTTTTCAGGAACGTGTTTTAAATTGAATCAACTTAATTGCTCTTATGAAGTTCGTATGAAATAGCTTTTTGATCTAATTTGTCTCCCAGCCATTGCTAATCATCATGAAGTCACTTCAATCAACAGGGATGAGAGGAGCCAAATATGATGATCACATTAAAAAAAAATAATAATACTATACATACTCACTTTTAAAAAGTTATTACGTGATTATATATTATTCTATTTTAAAATTATCTAATCAAATAATAACACATATCAGATATATATCTATTTATGTATTTAAAATAGACATACATAATTTTATTGTTAAAAACTTATACAATAAATAGCTCATTCGAAAAACATCTAAAGAATGTATATTACTTCTATACAATTATTATAGTTACAAACCGATGAGACGAGAAAATATAGACATATAATGCATAAATGAGTTAAAATTAAAATGAAACTAATAAAAAGATGAAAATAAATTATGTAAGTATAAATCAAATATCAATGGGTGTGAGTTCTTAGTCATTGATTGGTAACAGTTACTGAGGGTAGAAAGATTGATTTTGATGGCCGACAGAATCCAGTAGGACCCTGGATTTCGTCTCCAGTGGCTGAAATTGTAACTGTTACTTGGCAAAATACACAACAGTTCCCGGGAAGAAAATGGTAAAATGGTTCAGCTGTATCATCTGCAAGGATTGTTTGTCCACTTTTGCATGCATAAATAATTTAATTAAACTGTTGTAACATATGTGTGTGTGTGTGTGTATTACAGATGTTTGATCAAGGCTTCTATTCTAATATATTCCCAGAATTGGTAGTAAAGAAAGAATGATTTTTAATTAAATATTATTTAAATATATGCGACTCTCTAAAGGAAGAACAAAATTACAAGTCAATTTTGATGACGTCGAAGCATGTAAAGCTATAGTCATAATGATAGCCTTTTGGTAAATAATATTTTTAACCAATAAGTTGAAGCCAGTTAGTTATATGTTTATCCACCTAAATATCGCTAAGTCTTTGGTTTGGAAAATGTCACAATTCAAAGATGGTGTAGCTTTCGATTCAGTGCGTCCTATATTAGTCTCTACAGCTAGCTCAAGACTTCGGATCCTTCAAAGAGAAAGAAGAGAGAGATAGAGTAAGGTTATGTCTAGGGCTTCATTTGAATTATAGAAACTTCTATTAGCTTGTCCAATTACCATAAAATTGGTGTACTGATTTGGACTCTTCTAAGTTTTTTTTTTTTAAATTAAAAAAGTTATATATTTATTTCTACATAAGCCCAGATCTCCTATTGATTTGGCTCTCTATAAGACTCCCCTACCAAAGTTTCATTCAGAAAGTGAGACCTTCGGTTTCTTAGAATTCTGCAGAGTTACCCAAGAGATCATAAGGTCACTTCTCTTTGAGAGAGAGAGAGAGAGAGAGAGCGAGAGAGAGAGAGAGATGGGTAGGGCTCCTTGTTGTGACAAAGCAAATGTGAAGAAGGGGCCTTGGTCACCAGAAGAAGACACGAAGCTGAAGGATTACATAGAAAAATACGGTACTGGTGGGAATTGGATTGCTCTTCCACAGAAAGCTGGTAAGTTATAATACTGTCAAACTGATATGAATCTTCGCTCAAAAACATACCAAAATAATCAGTGTAATCTCTCTCTCTCTCTCTCTCTCTCTCTTTTTGGTTGTTTCTGAATGGTTATTTTGCTTTGTTGATCCATTAGGTCTAAAAAGATGTGGGAAGAGTTGCAGACTCAGATGGCTCAACTATCTCAGGCCTAATATTAAACATGGCGAATTCACTGATGAAGAAGATAGGATCATCTACAGCCTCTTTGCCAGCATTGGGAGCAGGTATTCAATTGTTTAAGTACCCAAACTTTTATGGACATCATTTTTACCTTAAAGTATAAATTCTTTGATAAAAGTAAAAGGCATATATTTAGTAAATATTATCCATCTAAAAGAAGAAACTCGCCAGAAGAGAAAAAGTAGAAATGCTTAGGGTTTATTGGTGTAAATTTTTTACTAAACTAGTAGCATTATACCAAGAATCTGCTATTTTTAGGCAATCATGTTTTTAGACAATTTTTAGGCAATCTTGATGACAGCATATAGTCTTTTTTCCTTAGTTAAGGAACTTTTTTACTAAACACATACAATTGCACACAGATGGTCAATAATAGCTGCTCAGCTACCAGGAAGAACTGACAATGATATCAAGAACCACTGGAACACCAAGCTGAAGAAGAAGCTTATCGCCATGAACACTCCTGCCTCGCAAAAAAAACCACAAACATTCCCATCTTCTCGTCATCAAACCTTATCATTGCCATCATCTCAGTCTTTACTATCATCACTTAATGACTCGTGTTCTTATTATTATACCCCAACTAAGTCATTCTCCTGTTTTGATTCCTTTGAATCAATCTCATCCACCATTCCATCACATCTCTTCAACAACACCAACACGACCACTTCTTTAGCCACACAGTTTAATATCCAAGAAGGCGTGGTTAATTCCACTCAGTTCTATCCAATGAAAGAAAATTTCCTTGTGTTTGGAAGTGAAACCAGTTGCAGTTCTTCCGATGGAAGTTGCGGTCAGATCAGCCATGGGAGAGAGATCAAACAAGAAGATCCTATGAGCTTTCAGGGTTATCTCTCTAATGGGGGGTTTGAAGAAAACAACCACAAATTCATGCTTAGTAATTATGGTGACAACAATAACAACATCCACCAATGGGCGGCGGCTGAGAAACCAATTGGGTATTTTGGAGAAATCCCATCCCCATCAAACTATAGTCTTGAAGATGTTAAGCAACTGATTAACAGCAACAATTATAACTTCAACTTGTTCAGTAGTAGTGGTGAAGAAAACATTAAAATCCAAGAGAAGGTGATGATGCAACACTATTACAACTTCTGATGGAGTGAGTGCAAGTAAAATCAGAAAAAAAGATTTGATGGGGTAAGGTGAGGGAGGTCTGGGTATGGTGATGGTGAAATGAGATGAATGAAAAGACGTAGTTTCAGTTTCTGGGGGGTCGTGTTTTTATGAAGAATTGAATTGAATCATATCTGAATTCCTTTGACGGTACATGGTAAAGCTTCTTTTTATTTTGTGCACATTTCATTTTGGGAGCAGAAGGTGTGATGATGTTTTGTTTGTACGGTCTTTCCTTCTCTCTCTGTATCACTGCAATCCCAATCTGATGTTAAATGTTGATGAAAACTAGACTAGAGATCATGTACTTAACTCCATTCAAGAACAAAATTATTAGAAAAACCATGCACTGTCGATTCTTCTTCTTCTTCTTATTATTAGAAGGCTATTCTTCTCTGATTAACTGGGTATTAATTCATTATCTTGAGGAATTAAAAGGCAATTCAAACCCTATAAATCAAATGAAATGACTAAAATGGAGAGTGGGTTTTCGCAGTCAACCTAGATTTTGAAGGACCAGTTACATTACGAGTCCATTAAATATATGTTCTTGTATTGCAAATTAATTAATAAAGGAGTAGGGTTAGCATTTGGAGGGATGGGTGAGTGCAATTGTAGCCAGGAATATTACACGGCCAAGAATCATTTATTTGTTTAATTTCAATATGTAAAATATGTGACGAACAAGTCAGAGATTCAAGGTAGAAAATCGGAAAACAGAAATTTTTAAAGATAAGGATGATGTTGAATATTTTTGGAATTTTGTGGAGGCACAACCTTTCAAAAGGATCAATAATTTATAATAAGAATCCCAATTAATAATGGATTTAGGTTAAATCAAACTTAAGTGAAAGTTAATTTGAGTTTTAACTTAAAGTTAATTTGACTTAAATTTAGAATGGTTAATTCGTCGTTGATTTGTTTGAATTAATGAATGATAACACCGAAAAATGTAAACATTAATATAGAATAAGAATTATAAAAAAAAAAAAAAGAATTACTAATAAAACGAATTTTGATACTAGCAGCGATTATGAGCTGAACTGAAAATCACTTAACTAAGTTGAAATTGTTTCTACTCCCTTAATCTCAGACTTCCTAAACACCATTTGTACAATAGAGAGAGAGAGAGAGAGAGAGACTGTGTGTGCGTTCATCATAAGGTCAATCTTTTTGGCTGTGCTCAATATTTAATGGGCGATAACCTAGAGACTGCAATGTGGGTTAATTTTAAATTATACCAATAAACAATATCATGAAAAGTTGAAAACACATTGTCAACATACATCAGCATGCATGGAATCATGATGAATGAAACCACCAAATTTTTCCAACGTAGTTTTATGAATAAAATTTAAAAGCTAAGAGTAGAACACTTTCATGTAAGCAAGAGTTCAAAAATATAAGATATAAAACACGAAATTATTGCAAAAGCTTTCTCCTAACATCAAGAGTTGGGAAAGTTTCAGGGGACTGACAAAAGAAAAAATAAAAGAAGAAATAAGAAGTAGAAGGTCATTTCAAGATCAAAAGGGTCAGGAAATCCCCATTGGGAAGGCGTCCAAGGGACTCCAAAATTACATTATCACTATCAGAAGATCTCTGTCAGACATGGTGAGCCTCTGTTACACGGGTCCAGTCCAGCCTTGCATTGCATCTCCTCTTTTCTATTCAAATAATTTTATTTATTATCATTTTAAATGAAAATTCATATAAAATAAAATAAGTGAATAAAATTTTGCAATCTGTATGTCATATGAAATTTAGAATAGAATAATTGGAGTGCCAACAATATATAATTTTTGTTTAATAACTTTTTTTATTTATATTTTTTGTGGGGGTTGATTAAATAATAGGGGGGGAAAAGCTCTTCTAGGAATGTCTTTTCTAGTGAAGTGTAAAGGTCAAAAGCTGTAGAACCCTCCCACTGACAATCTGATATAATTTTTATAAAATATTAAAAAATTTGAATAACTTTTGCGCAAAAATATTTAAAATGTGAACTGTTGTCAGCACTCGGAAAATTTAACAAGTTTTAAACGGCCAAGGGGCTATTTCCCACCCCAATTTTAATAACAAAATAAATACATATTTATAAAGTTAAGAAGCTAAGTCTTATTTATGGGTTATTTTTTGTTAAAATTTTTTATTTAAAAATCTAAAATCTCATCATCAGTCGTTAAAGAGGATAAGAATATACATCATAAGTTTTAAGAGAAAAAATATTATTTTTTAAACTTAAAAAATTTTAAACGAAGATAAAGTTATTGATTATTAAAATGTAGAAAAAAATTTAATAAAATTTATATTTTTTAATATTACAAATAAAAAAATAATTTCAAAACCCAGTGGGAAATAGTCGTTTGGCTGTTTCAAACATAATAAAATTTTGTTGAGCATCCAGAGGAGTTCTCAAGGATCTGTTTTTTTTTTTTAACAAGGGAGCTAATGTGTACACTTTCTTAATACTTATTCAAGCCTTATTCGGGCTTTTATTTAAGAAATTTAGAGCAATCTTCTTCACAATAATTAAATGGACTAATGACTGTGCACGTGATTGAAAGGTGTGGGAACATGAATAATGAAGATTGCTGTTGTCTGCTGCAACATGCTTATATTATATTTTACTATTATATGTTTGTCTTTATAGTGTGAAAAGTTTTTGAAGAAAAGTATGGATATTTGATCAAGTGCTTACCCATGATTCGGCTGAGCAAATATGAAGCTGGGTTTGAAGGGCTTCACCATTCATTGTTTTTTTCAGTACTTCTTCCACGTAGCTTACTTTCAACTTTCAGCACCAAAAATCTACCTTCACATTGGAGTGTATTAATTAGTTTTCCATTGATTCCCTTCATTTTTTATTTTATATACTATTACCAAAAAGAAAAAGAATGACAAAGTCAAGGAAAGTTTAGCCTAACAAGAAAATTTTGAAAAATGATGTGGAGGGATTTGCTCAAATTTTAAAAAGAAAGCTAACCTTTATTTAGAATTTTTGCACTCTTAAATTAGGTAGCTTTGTTTGATATTTAAGGCATAATAGCATAATTTAATGATAATGACATTGTGATAAGACAAATAATCCACAGTTAAGACCCTATTGAAGCCCTTGGATCAACAAGCAATGGTCATGTCGAAGTTGATCCAAGGGCATATATCAATTGACATTACCTCATTTGTTACAAAAATTTTCCAGAAAACCACAAATAAATAGGTGGTAAATTGGTATTGTTCAACTGCAGTGAATTCATGTTGTATTATTTCTTACTTAAATTCATCAAACTCTCGTCTTTAATAACATATGAACACGCCTCCATGAATTCTCCTCCTGCCCTTCATATGGTGCAAATATTTTATGAAAAAGGTATGTTTAGTCTGCTGTAAATATCAAAAGCAGAATACAGACAGGTCCTGAGCTTGAATATGTAAAATCGTATCACTTCTTAACATCCTCCAATGACAATAAAAGAGAGAGACACTGGACAGCAGCTTCAACCAAACTTTTATTACTGGGTAGAAAGTTTAACTCTGGAAAGTAATGGAGGTCACACCAAAGCACGAATACACAATGCCATCTCTTTAAAGAAATCCAAATTAAATTGCAAATTTCGTGAAGCCCAATGAATGCCATCCTAGCTTACCTGCATCCAATCAAAATCAGTAAATTAAAGATATAACAACTACCAAATGTACCATGTCTGCATGAATGATGCACAGTGAAAATGCACCATAACACCAAGTCAAACCATACAGGGAAAGTAGAGGCTCTCAGAAACTGATAAAGCATTCCAAAAAATGGTAAGGTGACCCTATCAATTTCAGAGGTGACATTTAGAATCGACATTAGGAAAAAGAAGGGAGGAAAAACAAATTTTACCTCAACTTTGGCCCACACCATATCAAGCAGCACTGCTAGTTATTTTTCCAATATTTTTGAGGTCAAAGATTTCAATCCAATAGCCATCAGGATCTTTAATGAATGCTAGGCCCTTCATTTTTCCTGCAAATGGATTGGCATATTAAGCAAACAGCTGATTTTAAGGGATTCTTTCCCACAATTAAACATACATCTTTATATGTACTTTGCATCATGAAACCTAAAAAAATGATATGCTGATTCCTGGGTACCTGATCGAGATAACCTTGTGGCATAAATGATTAGAATTTTGGACATACCATGAATTTAGAGAAAAGCAAAACAATTATGTTAGTCTTGTTTTAATATCAGTTTGATTGAATTTGTAGTAAGGATCTTCTTACTGATCGGTTTGGTTTGTATTAGAACAGTGTACTCTTTAAAGATATAAAACCCCTCTATGCCTCCCTCCACCAAAACTTGAGATCCCGTCAAGTATCATAAAGTCATTGTAAACAAAGAAATCAGTCCCCTACTGCTGACTTCAGCTAATTCACTAATGCAGAGACAACTACAGAATCAGGCAAGGGAAAAAACTCTTAGAAATACATACAGGTTATGCACAGACACAAATACATATGCACAAATATGATGGATAACGGAGGAGTGTGGATGTGTTAGGCTGTTTTTGTCACCTGCAGGAGCAAGAATTGAGAGGACAAATGGCACCACAAGAGAATGAACACCACTAAACACATGACAAGAAATGGGCAGGTAGTTAGAAAAGAGAAAATATATCAAGAGTACGGTGAAGGAAGGAAGTAGGAAAAATAGTGGGAAACTTTTGGGGACAGAACCTGGTCTCTTGGATACCAGGCCAGGAATGTAGCTGCTCTATGTAATCAGAACCGTACATATAAAGTAAAGTCAATACAAGTTCAGTTGGCATTCAATCAATTTCATCTACAATCTTTACATTTACAATTCAATTACATTTGAAATTGTTGTTGGTTTGTTTGTGGATGTTGGAAAGTTCTTGAGTAATCTATGCAGGTTGCTATCAGGATGCCGTCAACAAATTTGATATCTCTCACAGCGTTGGCTAAGCAACGACTCCAAAAATGTAACAGCCACTACTCAAAAGCAGCACAAAGGCTCTATTTTCATTTGGTTATAACGATGCTTCAAATTTAGCACTATAATATCCAGATTTATGTGTTACAGAAGCAACATGCTCCATTAGTGATATTTACATAAAATGGCACATTACACTTAACAAAATTTTATCCCAACCTTGTTCATGCTATTGTGAATATGAAACAGCAAGGGTATCCTAGGTCCTAGTGGCTTAAATAAACTCATAATTTTTTTAGAAGAGTTTGGAACAAATTATTCCATCAAAAATAATATCCAATATAAAAAATATCTAATTTAGGAAAAAACAATATACTCCTCAAGGATCTAACATATAAACTATATTGGCCTAATGAATTCAATTAATTGCATAATGGCAAATTGAATGCAAAAGGAGATGCTATAAGCAGTGGGTAAAAGAGAAAAATCTTCTATCCTAGCTTAAACATATTCTTTGAGAGCGGTTCTATGTTATGTATGAAAGCAAAAAGGTTTATTTATGGCTATAACGGTTGGTTTGTAACCACAAAAAAGAACATACTATATTAAAAGCTTCTTTGCATTTTTACATATACCAAAAGATGCAAACATGCAGGCTGACCTTTTAGTGAATAGCAAACAGTAAAAAATACAGATTTCCATCCATCCTAATTTTTGTTATGCTTTTACATTTTAGTATGTATCCTCCTGTCTACTACCTTCTCCTCAATACACATACCATAGAGGCTCATCCTGGTTTTAGCAAACACAGGCATATAATATATTAAACAGCCATAGAATTTTTTTGGCTAAACAGCAACTTAGAGAGCAAACCATTTGGAAAATTTAAAATGGATATTGATGATCAGTGAATAAAACGAGATCAATTCTCAGAAAAGTAAGTCATGATTTATCTCCCAATTAAACAAGTTCTGAATAACATGCCACTGCTCATCAAGTGAGCATATTATTATGCCTGGTAAAAGAAATGTCTTACCATCATCGGGTTTCTTTACAAACTCCACTCCAAGACTTTCAAACCTCTCGCAAGCCTTGTATGTGTCATCAACAGTGATACCAATGTGCCCTGGAAACCAAAAGACAACAAGTTACTAATTTTTTATTCAACTCTATTAGATGTCCAACCAATATTTTAAGGAGAAAACATGATGAGTGCACATTGATGGGAAAACAAACAATCTGATAGGCATTGGCTGATAAATACAATGGCCTACAGAAATTTAAAGAAAGAAAAAGAAAAGTATAAGCATGTAATTCCTGTACTGACTACTGATCCTCTGCTTCAGTCACCAGAGGAAATAAATGGTAGTGAGTTTCCATCCACATAAAACTGCATTAAACCAACAGTAAATGGATCCTCAAAACCACGTACCATTTAGGCAAAGGACTATTATATATGTCTTCCTTCATATAATATCATTAGAAAATTTTCTCCAAGGGGCAGCAGCTAATTTTATAATGTGGTTCATATTCTTAAGACGGTAAACATAAAGGCATTGTCAGAAGGGTTAAATATGGATTTATCAATCAGATCAATTAATGTGGCATAAATTCAATATACTAGCACACAAAGTTAACAGTGCAGACTGTCCTAACATACTTTCACCACCAACAGGCGGAAAAAAGAAAATTTTATATGTCATTATATTTGTTCAGAAAAAAAGAAGAAACAATTATCTCAACCAAATGATATACATTACATACCAAAGCCACGAGGTTCTGAATTTCCATTATGATAACCTTTGAATTCCGGATCACTTTCAGTTCCCCAATTGCTGTGAAAGTTATAAAAGATTAGATAATTTTAGTAAACACAGTCTAAAGAATGATAATTTTGCTGAGAAAAATCTATAACCCTTACTGCGTTAGCTCAATTGTAGCTGGTCTCCCAAAGGTCCAAACAGTTCTTTCAACTGGGTCACTTGGAGCTGATACAGTATTCTACACCAACCAATGAAGAAATTTTACGACAAATGTCTTCACATTCACCAAAATTATTCTTGTAAATGCCTCATGGCACGTTGTAAAGAAGATTCAACACCAAGAACCTTTTATAGGTATGAATCATAATGTATCTTTACAATTTCTGAGCAGTTGAAATTGTGGCAAAGTATCATTTTAAGACTATCGGTAGTGAAATTCTTTTACAAAATGAGCTCGGTACCCTAACCACAGAACCATTCATGATATGATATTCACCAGATTTTGCGCAAAACACAGAATTACAGATGACTTAAAAAACAGTAGAAGTCTGCTGCTCCTCACTGCTCTGATGTTGCTTATCTTACCTCATAGCCCAAAAAGTAGAGGCTAAACTTCATTTCAGGGAAATCCAGCCTCTTAAGTAGCCTGAAATGCCCAGGACGCATCATTAATCTTCGGTTCAAAAAATTGAAAAATAAAAAACTTTATTGGAAACCAAAGGAATTGCAACCTAGTTTTCTAGTATGAGAATAACAAATAAATTTCCCTCAAATAAACTCTGAACGAGCAATCAAAAGAGTTGATTAGATTCAGAAAACATTTTAAAAGTTACAATATGATCAAATAAGAATCCACAACACAATACTTACGACATCCCCAGCACGCGAGAATAGAAATCAAGACTGACTTTGGGGTCCTTAATTCGAAACATCTGCAATCACCAAAAAATAGACAAAAAAAAGGAAAAATAGACTAAGCAAAAACAGAAAATAAAATAAAATAAAAATAATAGTATGTAATGATTAAGCTTACGGTTTGTTGCATGATGTATCCTTTGGTGGCCTCATCCGGTCTGGCTTGAAGACCAGGGTTGTTAGCAGGCGATTCTTTGGGCTCCGATGCCATTGAGAACAAACGAAATCGAGTTGGATCCTGCAACGAGTGAATAAATAAATAGAAATGAGAATATTATAAAAGTGAGTGAAAATGAAATGACTTTGACCGTTAAAAAACCTTAGGTTTTATGGAGTAAAAGAGTTGATTTGAAGAAGATAGTGGAGGAGTGGATGTGGTGAATCGAAAGAGAGAAAGGCGAGATAAGGTGATAATGGAAGTGATTGAAAATGAAGCCATGTAATTTGATTTAGCTGAGACTGAGCTTATGTGAATTGCGTTAAATAACAAAACCTGGAAATTAACTTACCAGAGAGAGAGCCCAATTGGTTCTGCTCTTCATCGTGCTTTGGAGTTATTTAAATGCATTCGTTAGCAAGCCGTAGCTGACTGAATTACAAATATCTCCTTCAGATTTACTGAAATTTACAAATATACCAAAATTTTCTCATAGGAGTCAGGTTAAAACATTTTCATACTGGTACCATATTACCCTCACATGTAACACCTTCGTGATTAAAATGAAAATTTATAAATTTAAGTGATAAGTAATAGTTATTGGTCACTTTTATTATTAAATTTAAAATTTTCCATGATTATTATTTTAAAAGTTAATCATGATATATATGATAAATTTTGAATAAAAAAATTTTACCAATGAGGGTAGATGGTGTTTTTGTAAAAGTACTTCAAAAATTGTTCCTTTTAAGAATCAACACTGAAACATTGGGTACATGACAGTTTCATATGGGAATTAAGATGAAAAGGGAAAACTTTCTTTTATTTTTAATACCTTATAATAAATGGTAATATTGCATACATAAATAATATGTATAATTTATATATAAATAATGACATATTATAATATAATTAAATAATTTTAAATTAAAAATAAAATAATATATTATTATTAATACATAAAATTATATATATTATTTACGTCATATAAAAGAAAAGGTTTGATGAAAAAGGGATATTCACTTTTATTTGAGAAATATAGAATTATTCCAGTTGATTACAATGCAAAGCATTTAAGATACCGTTCCAATGCATAATTCTCCAGCCAAATCCATTGCCGTCCGAAAGTATCGTATCATCTACGGACTCATCAATGCCATCTGATATACATCCCCATCAATGTCATGTGATAGTTAATTATTTACCATTCATGTTTGTGTCTTAGTGTCTCTGCACTTCCAAAAAGAGATACCATCTAATGTCTTGACCAACAATACTGTAATTGAATTCTTATTCTGGTTTTAATCCAATGGAGAAATCTGGTTATGGCCGTGATGGTACATACCGGTCTTTAAGGCCACGTTTGGTCCTCCCCAGGGATCCCAATCTTTCCATGGTTAATTTCCTTTTCCAAAACTCTTCTTCCTGTCAGTCCAAACTAGCCCTTATTGAAGCTGATTCTGGTGAATCTTTAACCTATTCCCAGTTCAAATCCATCTTGATCAAGGTCTCTCATGGCTTTCACCATCTCGGTATCCATAAGCATGATGTCGTCTTGATTTACTCTCCCAATTCAATACACTTTCCCATTTGCTTTCTTGGTGTTATTGCTTTAGGTGCTATCGCAACCACTGTCAATCCTGCTTACACTGTAAATGAACTTTCAAAGCAAGTCAAGGATTCCAACCCAAAGCTTGTTATTACACTGCCTGAACTATGGGACAAAGTCAAAGTTTTTAACTTGCCGGCTGTAATTCTGGGTTCAAAAGAAAACTTATCTTCGAATTCAAAGATTGTTACTTTTCAGGAATTGATTGAGTTATCAGGGAGTGCATCAGAATTTCTTGATGTTTCCATTGAACAGACGGATATTGCTGCTTTGTTGTACTCTTCAGGTACAACGGGTACAAGCAAAGGTGTCATTTTGACGCATGGAAATTTCATTGCGGCATCCTTGATGATAAACATGGACCAGAATCTGGCTGGTGAAAAAGGTAATGTGTATCTCTGTGTGCTGCCGATGTTTCATGTATTTGGGCTTGCAGTAATTCTGTACACACAGTTAAAGAGAGGCAACACTCTTGTGTCAATGAGGAAGTTTGATTTTGAGATGGTTTTAAGGAGTGTTGAGAAGTACAGAGTGACAGATTTGTGGATCGTGCCTCCTATTGTGCTTGCACTTGCTAAGCAGAGTTTGGTCAAGAAGTTTGACCTTTCGTCTTTGAAGCTTATTGGCTCTGGTGCTGCTCCTTTGGGAAAGGAATTGATCGAAGAATGTGCTAGGAATTTTCCTCGTGCTGTGGTTATTCAGGTAAATCATCTTTATTGCGTGAAGATCCTAAAGGATAACTTGAGTAGTAAAGAGAAATATGAATTCAAATCCTACGACATCAAAATTAAAATCGTAACTTATTTAATGCAGTAAACAAAAAAGTTTTGGCCAGATTGAAGATTAACCGATTGTGGTTTCAGGGCTATGGTATGACTGAAACTTGTGGCATTGTTTCAGTGGAGAATCCTTATGTAGGAATTCGACGGAGTGGTTCAGCAGGAACACTTGCGGCAGGAATTGAATCCCAAATAGTAAGTGTAAAAACTCTAAAGCCTCTCCCTCCTAATCAACAGGGGGAGATATGGGTTCGAGGACCCAATGTCATGCAAGGTAGAAAACACATAGGAAAAATCAGTAATTTCAATATTTCATTGAATTAGGAAATATAGTGTTTGCTGGTAGATAATAATGACAAGTATAATTTCAGGCTATTTCAACAATGAAGAGGCCACAGCGCTGAGCATAGATGACAAGGGTTGGTTACATACAGGAGATATCGGATATTTTGACGAGGATGGACGGCTATATGTTGTCGACAGAATTAAAGAACTAATTAAGTACAAAGGTTTTCAGGTAACCTATTTCCCTGAAATTTAAATATTACTGTCATGCTGATGCATTCTCCATTTTATTTATATGTTGAACTGATTCACACTAGGTTGCACCAGCGGAGCTAGAAGCGTTGCTTGTTTCTCACCCCAAGATATTAGATGCTGTAGTCACTCCGTAAGTAATATTAAAAATATGAGCTAATTTCTTCATCTCTCCATTCTAAGTAAAATATTAAGCATTTCGACCTCTGTAGATTTCCGGATGCTGAAGCTGGTGAGGTCCCAGTTGCTTATGTTGTTCGGTCGCCCAACGATCTGCTGACTGAAGAAGCTGTTAAGAATTTCATTGCTAATCAGGTATTCTTACACGGCACAAAGAAAGTGAAAATCTTATGCATACTATGCATGGAAAGTGAATTTTCTTTCATTGTTTTGTTTCCTCTGTTATAGGTTGCACCTTTCAAAAGATTGCGAAGGGTAACATTCGTTAACAGCGTTCCCAAGTCAACTTCAGGGAAAATCCTGAGAAGAGAGCTCATAGAGAAAGTCCGGTCCAAGATGTGAATTCAGAGAATGTGGAATTGGTACGACAATCATTTTATTAAAAAAAAAACATGCTCTTTTCACGTTTCGACAATAAACAATTTTCTGTAATAAAACAATTTGATTGCTTGCGTTTGGACTACAGTTCATGAAGACAAATCAGAATCCATTTATCATCTCAAGCAGCCGGCCGGCTAATATTTAATCAAATAAAGAAACTAATATTATTATATATTTATTAGGGATGCACTGATAAAACTCTTATGGACGTTTAATTTGCGTAATATTTTATTATCAAAATAAAAAGATTATTAGATATAAATGATTACTATGTTTGATAAAATTTGGTAGATATAAATAATTATTGTGTTTGGTTAAAGATAATAAATTATTACTAATAAATTATTTTACTTAAATGTCTTTGAATATAATTATTTTTAAATATTTTTTATATTATTTATCATATAAATTAAAAATAAATTTATTTTTGTCTTAAAAAATTAGTAAATAAAAATATAATTATAATAAAATCAAGATTACCTTGACAATATTTAAATACTTAAGGTGAAAAGTAGTAATCAGATTATCACTTGTGTTACCTGCCACGTCAGCATTGGTAATAGAAAATTACTATAATATTTTATTACTGACAAACCAAATAAGGGAATAAAAGATAAATTACCAAAGTAATCTTAAAAAATAAGAACCAAACGCTCCTTTAGATATATATGCTTTCATTGGTTAGAGTTATATTCAAATTGAGTTACGTTTAAACTCAATTTATTTTATATAAAATTAAACTCTGAACTCAATTTGTTTTAAAAGAATTAAGGTCGAATCGAGTTTTATACTCGATTTAATATTAAAATAATATCATTATTTCAAATAATATTATTTTATATTAAATTTTGATGAAACAATGAATTTCATTTTTTTAAAGGCCAAACGACTATTTCCCACCCAAACTATGCTGAATTCTCAAAGTTCCTTTCATTAACTATGAAAATGTCGTTTATCCACCCATGACCAGTTAAACTTAATGGAACCCTAACCCCTGAAAATTTAATCTCATTCCCCCCCCCCCCCCCCCAAAAAAAGTTTAAAAACTAACTTTTCTCCCCTAAGCCAAGTTTGAAAAGATTACATTGTCCCCTTTAGGGTTTAGTTTCCAAACCCTTTCACTTTCTCCGACGCTATCGCCGGTCGTCTCTCCCTCCCGATTTCTAGGAACATGAGATCAATCGATCTCCTCTTCATCGTCTGGGAAGACGATTTCTCTTACTAGACGACTTCTCTTAATGTCGGATGGGTTGGGTGGAGTTGAGGAGGGTCATCGGTGGAAGAGAAACGGTCGAGAGAGAGAGACGGCTGGCGATGGTGTCGGAGAAAGTGAAGGGGTTTGGAAACTAAACCTTAGGGGGGGCAATTTAATCTTTTCAAACTTGACCTAGGGGAAAAAAGTTAGTTTTTTAAATTTAGGGGGAAGGGGAAATGAAATCATATTTAAATTTATTTGTAATATTAAATATAAAATGATGATTTTACCTTCATTATCGTTAATTTTAACTACTGATAGGTGAATAAATGATATTTCCATAATTAATAGAAAAAATTTTGAGAATTCAGCATAGTTTAGGTGGGAAATAGTTGTTTGGCCTTTTTTAAATTTGAAAAACTATTCATTTCCAATAATGAAAACGTTTTAATTACATTTTATATTAATTAAAATGTCATTTTTAATAAAAATATGAAGCTATCCTAAACACTTGTTTCTTTATAAATATCAATTACTAATAATTGAGTTTATGAAAATTTTATTTAATTAATGTTAACTAAGACAAACTTATAAAAAGACAAAAAATATTATTTTTATTTATAAATAATAAATGTTTATTTGTTGTAAAAATATTTTTATTAATTGTATTTAAAAGATCAAAAGACTTCTTCTCATCCAAGATTTGTTGAAATAACAAAATTTCATCTTTTAAAATTTAAAAAATCTAAACACTCTCTGTTTTGTTAAAATTTATTATTTAAATTAAGAGTAAAAATATTATTTAGCTAAAAATATTTAAAAATTAAAAATTTATCATATTTCTTTTTCTTAGTTTAAAATTTTAACAATTTTTTCCTATTCAAAATTTGTAAAATGATTATTTCTTTCTTAGAGTTTACTTTCAAACAAACTTCACCGTCTCCGATTGCATTCTCTCTCCTCCGCCCCCCCCCCCCCCCCTTTTACGGTTGTTTTTATCTTTAACGAAAACAACAAAGGAGACAGATGAAAAGATTGAGAGGGAAAGAAAAAACCAACTATTAGAAAAGAGATAATCATAGGAGAGAAAAAAAAACTCTATATAAAAAATAATCATTTTTTAAATTTTAGATGAAAAAAATTATTAAAATTTTTAAATTAAGAAAAACATGGTAAATTTTTTATTATTATTTAATATTTTTAACTAAATAATATTTTTATTATTAATTTAAATAATAAATTTTAACAAAAAAAATATTTAAGTTTTTTAAATTTAAAATATAAAACTTTATCATTCAAGTAAAGCTTGCGGAGAATAAGGCTGTTGTTCTATTTAAAATTTCTCCATTCAAGCCATTAGAGAAATGGAGCATTTCAGTTGGATGGCAACTAACCCAAGCAATCAAATTTCACAATTAAATACTATTAATAAGCGGCTCAAATTTACATAAAAAAGGGAAAGGAAAACAAGCAAAATCCATCTCATATTTGATAGCGAAGCACCGTAACACATAATTTTAAATATTATTATTCATGAAATCTTTATTTTTAAATTAAAATTAAATTAACAATGGTGATAATGCTTGAACTTAAACTATTTCGATTAAATAAAGTAAAAGAGTATAATTAAATAAACAAATTAGAAAAATCAGTGAACGAATGGATAAAACAAAAATAGAAAACAAGACATGATGAGGGGACTAAGACTGGAATTAATAGTAAATAAAAAAAAAAAAGAAACATGAAAAACATGGTCTTCCAATGATGAGATGGACAAAAGTATTGACTTTTTTTACTTGCTCTTCACCGTCATGCCATGCGCGTGGCATTTTCTCGTGCAAAAAAATCCCATGTGCTTTTTTTTTATCTGTTATTAATGTTTATTTCTCCATAAAAAGTTTAATACCATTTAAATTACTAAAAACCCTTTGAAATATATAAGAGATAATTTATAATAAAATAAAATTATATATCTAATTTTATATAAATAATAATATATTATTATATAATTAGATAATTTTAAATTAAAAAATTATATATAATAAAAATAAAAAAAGGCAGTTGAGGATAGGATGTAATGGTGATAAAATATTTTCCCTGCCTTAAATCAAAACTTGAAAATCTCAATCAAAATTCAATGCTTTTGTTTGATTGGCAATGCCGTGAAAGTGAAACAAACAGGAAATTCAACTTCTGATCGAGCCGTCCATCCATGTTCTCCAGCTTCAACACTCACACCTTACCATTGTTGCACGGCTCTCCATAGCAAAACAAGAAGACAAATAATAACCCCGTCTTAAATTATCTCCGCTTCTCTTCTCTTCTTCACACGTACAATCCTTCTCATAAACCCATCTCAGTTGTCTCATTTTTTTTTCCCATTTTTCCTGGAATGGAGAAATCTGGCTATGGCCGTGACGGAATATACCGGTCTTTGAGGCCACCTTTGGTCCTTCCCAAAGATCCTAATCTTTCTATGGTTAATTTCCTTTTCAGAAATTCTTCGTCATTTGAATCCAAACTAGCCCTTATTGATGCTGATTCTGCTCAATCTTTAACCTTCTCCCAGTTCAAGTCCACTTTGATTAAGGTCTCTCACGGCTTTAGCCATTTGGGTATCAGGAAAGGCGATGTCGTTTTGATGTTTGCTCCTAATTCTATACGATATCCTCTTTGTTTTCTGGGTGTTATTGCTATAGGTGGTATTGCTACTACTGTCAATCCTGTTTACACCGTGGCTGAGCTCTCAAAGCAAATTAAAGATTCAAAACCAAAGCTTGTTGTCTCAGTCCCTGAGTTGTGGGACAAAGTTAAAGATTTTAACTTACCTGCTGTGATAATAGGTTCAAAAGATAAGTTATCTTCAAATTCAAAGATTGTTACTTTTCATGAATTGGTTGAATTATCTGGCAATGTATCAGAATTTCCGGATGTTTCTATTAAGCAGACGGATGTTGCTGCTTTGTTGTACTCGTCAGGTACGACTGGTACAAGCAAAGGAGTCGTTTTGACTCATAGGAATTTTATTGCAGCATCTTTGATGATAACTATGGATCAGGATCTAGCTGGTGAAACAGATAATGTGTACCTCTGTGTGTTGCCAATGTTTCATGTGTTTGGGCTTGCAGTTATTTTGTACGCACAGTTGCAGAGAGGCAATACTCTGGTGGCAATGGGGAAGTTTGATTTTGAAATGCTTCTGAGGAATGTTGAGAAGTTTAGGGTGACTCATTTGTGGATTGTGCCTCCAATTGTGCTTGCTTTGACAAAGCAGAGTATGGTCAAGAAATTTGACCTGTCGTCTTTGAGGCAAATTGGTTCTGGTGCTGCTCCTTTAGGAAAGGAATTGATGCAGGATTGCGCAAAGAACTTTCCTTATGCCTTGGTTATGCAGGTAGTTTATTAAGCATTAGTATTGTGAATTCTGTGCTAAATCGTTGATAGAATGTTTATAGATAAGAATGTTATTAAGAATTTCTACACTAAACTGAATGAATGGTTAAGGTTAGTAATAATTACATAAATGATTATTTACAGTATATAGGGTGTGGATTGGTTTGAGGCTTCTCTCTTCTGCTTCAAACAAAAAATTATAAGATGTTTTGGTTCATTCTCTTCAAGTCCTAAAAAGGGGCTTGGAGTAGAATAGTTGTCACTAATCAGGAAACTCTCTATGATTTCAGGGCTATGGTATGACTGAAACTTGTGGCATCATTTCAGTGGAGAATCAAAGGGGAGGAGTTCGACATAGTGGTTCCGCTGGACAACTTGTTGCAGGAGTTGAAGCTCAAATTATCAGTGTAGATACTTTAAAACCTCTTCCTCCTAATCAACTGGGGGAGATATGGGTTCGTGGACCTAATATGATGCAAGGTAGAGTTTATGTTAACTGCTTCAGTTCAGTTTTACTCTCTACATATGGGCTACTGGAGCATCAAAATCATTTTATTACTTAAATTTATAATCAAATGATTGAATCGCTTGTCTGGTTTGTTTGTGGGTAGAGATCCTTTAAATCCTGCATTTTTGTTGAAAATGAAACTTAAATCCCATACGATCAGTGGCTATATTTTATTGATTTCAAGTTTCATCCTGTTATCTAATGTTCCTGCAAATAATTGCTTCCATTTTGTGGCCTTTCGCTTGGAAAAGTGCTGTAGAGAACCACATCCACTTGAATGGAGCAAACAAAACCAGTCCTTGTAATGCTAATGTAACAGTGGAATGAATAAATCATATTATTGTTGAGATTTCAGTTTTACCCTATACGTGAGACTTGACAGGATATAGAAATCATCTAATTAGCTTATCTTTTCACTGTCTCAGTGAACAGCTAAAAACTAGTGTACAGTGGAAACCCATTTGAAATAATTGGTAATCAAGCAATATACTGCCTCTTTGCATTCCTTAGTAGGAGTATAGGCTGCCGAGACTTGACAGGATATAGATTAGCGTTGGAATCATCTAATGAGCTTATCTTTTCACTGTTTCAGTGAACATAAAAAAACTAGTATTCAGTGGTAACCCATTTGCAATAATTGGTAATCAAGCAATATACTGCCTCTCTGCATTCCTAAGTAGGAGTACAGGCTCCTGAGAATCATTTTGGCTTCCGTAACCATGTGACTGTCATTGTCAGGTGACAAGTGATGTGAATATATGTGATTTTTTTAGGAATATCTGATAGCCAAGTGAATTTTAGTAAGTATAATTGCAACTTATGCAAATCCTGAAATTTGCTCTCCTGTCTAATATAGCCAGATCAACCCCAGAAATTACCATCTTTCTCCTAAGTGAAGACTAATTTACTTATTGATTTTATTTTGTGTCAAAGTTATCACTGAAAATTTTTTTTAGCATAAGATATTCTTATGCAGCTCTCTATCCAGGTTATTTCAACACCCTTAGTTATAGAGAATTAAGTTTTTGCCCAATGTATACAAGTGGATGAGGTGCTCAAATTGTTCGTACATAACAAGTTTCTTCTTTGCCCTATGAATCACTTGTAGTTATAAGGTTGTATTCCATTTCTCCAAATTGCATGGAAGTTCTTGCACTCTTTTTACATGCTGTGTACTCTCTTGTTTTGTTTTCAGCTAAATTTTGCATAATTGTTCAATTGAAAATTCATTTCAGGTTATTTCAACAATAAGCAGGCGACAGTGCTGGCCATAGATAAGCAGGGCTGGGTTCATACAGGAGATCTTGGATATTTTGATAGGGATGGACAGCTATTTGTTGTTGACCGAATTAAAGAGCTCATAAAGTACAAAGGCTTTCAAGTAAGCTCTTTTTGGTAATGTTGATTTGGTGCAAACTATTGTTCACTTGAAGTGGACAGAATTATCAACCATAAATAGTATGTCCTTAACATTTTTCGTGTGTGTGTGTGGAAAAGAGGGACTTTTAAATTGACAAACTCAATTCTATGATTAGCATATTGATTACATTCTTAGTTACTTTTCCTCGGGAGATATCTAACTTTGAGTTGAGCTATTGCAGGTATATTGCTGTGTTTTTTGCTTATTGCTTGGATCCCATCTCTGTATTTAAATAGTATTTGGTTTACTAAAATTGACTTGTATTGCTCATTATTCTACTGAAACATCTTTTCTTTTGCTTCATTGATCCAAACTAGGTTGCGCCAGCAGAGCTTGAAGGGCTGCTTGTTTCTCACCCTGAGATATTAGATGCTGTAGTCATTCCGTAAGTATTACTCTTAAAATATGTACCAACTTTATGCACTTTTCTTAGGGAATCAATATTGATTCCTATCTGCAAGTACCTCACTTAAATTTTGAAGCATTTCCACCCATGTAGATTCCCAGATGCTGAAGCTGGTGAGGTTCCAATTGCATATGTTGTTCGCTCACCCAATAGTTCATTGACCGAAGTAGATGTCAAAAACTTTATTGCTAAGCAGGTAATGTGAAACAATCAAATCCTGCTTGATCTTTACACCCAAACGTGAAATGTGTATTTTGCCTATAACCAGATGCTTGATCTTTTTTTTTTTTTTATCTCCTCTGTTACAGGTTGCACCTTTTAAAAGACTAAGGAGGGTGTCATTTATAAACACTGTTCCAAAGTCAGCTTCTGGTAAAATCCTGAGGAGAGAGCTGATAGAGAAAGTACGATCCAAAATATAAAAAATGAGCTTTGATAAGTCATAACTGATAAGAGCATTACATGTTTATTATATCTTAACAATTACATCTCCTTGCTGACGTTTATGTAATTTTAAGAATTCAGTTTTCTTGTAATAAGGGTAGAACAAGCCTGTGCAAGTCCAAGCTGCATTATGAAAATGGCCTGGCATGAATTGTCAATTTGTTGTTGAGGAAGTTGATTTGTTGAATGATAATATGAACCCATATAATATCCTTTCTAGATTACTGTAAACAATAAAACCCTCATATAACCAACTGCTGCATAAAAGTCAATGAATCTGGAAAGCAAAATCACATATTATATAATGACAATATTTGACATGGGGCACCAACTAGTTTGGACCTTAAATTATTTGATATTGATAATTATCGTCATTCCTGACTTGGTAAAACAGAGATTCGTATTTGCTGCTTAACGTTCAAATGGACGAAGTTAGCTTGTTTCCTTTCACTACTGTAATTCTCGGGAGAGTATGGTCAACAATAACTGCGAGAAAGACAAAAGGGCATCATCAAAATAGGAACAAAATACAAATAATTAAACCAAATCTCCTCATTAAGACGGGTGTGAAAGAGAGATGAATCCTATGAGCTAGCCTCTGAAATGTATACTTCCACAGAAGGTATTAAAAACTAGATAGGATATCGCCACTCAATGACATCTGATAGTCCTATAAGCAAATTCATGTCGATTATATCTATGGATATCATGCATGCTTTTTTTTTTTTTTTAACAAAGAATCCATCTGAGCTAAATTATTTTTTTGTGATCGAACTAATTACATTAAATAAATAAATAAAATTTTAAATTTAATTATTACTCTTACAACTAGTGCATCGGTAAGTCAATGCTTAACCAACAAATTTAAAACTGCTTGCTCGGATGCTCTAAACTAAATGTACTCAAAAAAATGCAAGAGACTTACCTTGACCAAGCCCTATAGGGTTCATCAGAATTCAGAACCTTGCCAGCAGAACATACCAAATTCAGCATTTGACAATCCTTAAAATCCATGTCTAAAAAATTAAAAAAAGAAAAAAACAGTTCACACTTTCTCATGTATGTTAAACAACAACCGAATTATATGTGATTCTATATAATAAATATTTCACATATCTTGCTTCTGTTGGGTTCTGAATGTAATGTTGTATTTGATTTTCGTGCTTTCTTAATCATACGTTGCTCTTGAATATATTCAATAGTACCCTAATGTACATGGCATATGATATGCAGATGCTCATGGAAGGAAAATAATCAGAGGGCCGGCACCAGGTTTTGAGCTGCAGTGTCTGTCACTTTCGATCCCCCAAGCACTACCAGCTAAAGAAATCTTTAGGGAGCAGAAAAAAACATCTGACTTTTTCATACATTCAGTGCATTGTCTTTTTCCAATATTTGTCCCAAAGAAGGCTAAAAGTAATTGAACAAAAAAGAACGACAGTTTCAGCATCTCCATTTTAAGCACTTGGTTTATGCTTATTTTCGGGTATCGATGAACAGAGATGATCTTTGCATCTCTGACCATAATGGCTATTAGAATTGCGGAGAATAAGTCACTACAAATCTTGTGTTTGTATGGTTGTTTTTAGTCTTTTACTCATTTTATTTTTACTTTTATAAAGCCAACAAGTCACTGTAATAATGGAGACCCCTAACTATATATATTAAGTACTGTATTTATTAATTTTAAGTGTTTAAAACTTAAAATTAGGCAAAATTTAATGAGTTAAACTTGGCCAGTAAACTAATAAGTTGATTAGGCAAAATTTATGTAGGTGGGAGATATTAATTTTTACCTTGAAAGCCCTATAAATGCTGAAGGGCTTAACTTAATATTTGAAGCTCCTTGAAAACTGATCGTCATCGAACTAATCTGTGCATGGTTCAAAAGATTCTTGAAGAACCCTTCTGAAGTGCACTAATGAAAACCAACAAAGCAATATTTTAGTAGATCTTTAAAAACACACACTCAGAACATACATGTAAAAACACGCACAAAGAAAATAGAAAGGACAAATAATTTATAAAGAGTAACAAGTCAAGAGCATGCACACATACTTAGGTTTGTGAAGAAACTATTGCGAATTCTTTGAGTATCCCAAAAGAAAGAGATGAAGAGTATCTGTATCGCAAGTCCGAAATAGCGAAAATGGCATTCATCTGCATCTGCACATGCACCTTCTTGCCCATGGCCGTCCTATTTTCCTCATTCGATCGGCAGCTAATTGCAAAGGCTTTTTTGTGCTTTGGGCTTCGAATCACAACCAAATAACGCAATAAGATGCAGGTGCAAATGCAGATAAAGGCGACATCTTAGCATAATATACAATACTGAAACAATTTCTCTTTTAAATTTCTTTCCCAGACAATAATTATACTTGTTGGCTGCCGATTCTCTGATGATTTCGAGACGTAAGGAAAGATATCAATATTTAAAGAGAGAAGATGAGGGTTGCTAATAGTTAGTTAGATTACATGTTTCCATTTGTATACCGCTGTTGAAGGAAAGAAAGAAGGTGGCCAGTTGATTGATTTGATATAAACCAGGCCACGTGATACAAAGCCACCTAGCACGTGGGTTTCGATGGACCATCTAATGGAAGATTGACACGTGTAACCGAGAATCTGACAACCCAATTGAAATGACCATTTAACCGGGTCGAAATCTTGGGGGAAAGGTAATCTGCAGGGCAACAGAGGGGCACACTGGGCTGTCAGTGGACCTCCATTATCCCGCTAATTCGATCAGATTGAAAGATAATAATAGTATATAGCGAAATAACTGTATACAATGACCTGAAGAAGTAATTCAAGTAAAAAAGCGTCAAAAAGGGGCTAAAATGACTTAGACCCACCCAAATTTATTGTTTTGTGAAATTCCTGTATATTAACTTTAAAAATCTCAAATACTCACCTATTTATTAATTTTTACTGCCATAATTAGGAATAAAATAATTATTTTAAAATTTTTATTTACAAAAAGAATAATTTATCTCAATTTCTTATCTTAATTTTAAAAACATACAATTTTCTCCTTAACTTAATTTTAAAAAGTTAATTTAATTTTAAAAAATTATTTTTTCACCCTCAACATTTAAGGTTCTTAAGGTTTTCATATTTTAGAGATGACAACCACCCTCTTAAATTTTAAAATATTATATTTATACTCCTAAAATTTTATTTTCTTTTTTCGACAACCATTCTTCCCAATGATTCCCCTTTGTATGTCGTCAACCTCACTATCGATAAGCCCTTTTCCCCTCTAGTGGTTTCCCAGAGTGAAACCATCAAAATCCAACTAAAATCGTTACATGTCTATAAATCAGTGCAACTGATTTGTGCATCGGTTAACGTCGTAAGAACGTGAATCAGATTAATCTTGTTTGATGTGATTAATTTTAATCTAATATAATAATTTGATTCAAATAAAATTTCTCATTGAAATAATGGTTTGACTGCATGGTTTTTGCAGTGGGATTGCTAGAGTTGCAATCATTTCGTAAAATTCAATTATATATTCAGATGATATGTGATAAAATTAGTGTTTTATATTCTTAACTTAAAATTATTTAATCATATGATGATATATTACTTTAATAACTAATTATAAACTCAAAACTAATTTAAATCATTCAAGTTAGATATGGAAATTTCAGAGGTGTATATGTCTAAAAATTACATTCATATATGCACAAACAAAACGGTAATAACAGGCATTTAAAAACAATTATATGTGCGGTTATAGATGAAGTATCCCAAATCGGTATGGATCCGTCAGTTTTCTAACCGTCAATGTAAATTAAATATCTTAGTACACTTGTTAATCAATCAGCGTTGATATGGTCGTTTGGTTGAACATGTCTTATTGTCCTTATAAAATATCTGATTATCAATGTTACGTTTTCTTTACATGGTCCATATCAAATAATTTTGATGTATGCATACACATTGAGTTGAGTTTGACTGCAAATTACTTTTTAACGTAACATAATGTACATGAAAAATTCTGTCTCTTCATTTAAATTTATAAACACATTGGTTTACTGTATTTCTTGATCTCACAATATGGGTAATTATATGGCAGTAATTTTTTCACTTGTTACGTAATAATATCCTAATATGTCGTCAAAAAAAAAGTAATTACATGATAAAAAAATTGATAAAATAATTAAATTTTAAGAAAACAATTTGTGTTTGAGTTTTTATTATACTTATGAAATGTGCACGAAATTAGTTTACCATATACCCATATATATGGTATAGACCAATTGTACTGTTGTCCTATTTTTGAAATTCATATTATAAAATTAGGGAGAAATTAGTTTCACTTTAAAAGAAATTACGGAGATATTCATTGACATACCCTAAATAAAGGCCAAGGAATTTTGTCTCTGTTGGTTTAAAGACTAACAGTGATCAACATAATGTTTAGTTCTCCAAGTGCAAAATTACTGGAAGGAAGATTCGTTCATATTATCCTTATTCCTATGGACTATTTTGTTGTTATCGAAGACTTAACATCCCAAATATTTTGATGGGCCAATAGGCCTATGGCTTACTTGAGGGGCCATGGGGACTGATAAAACGGACAGAAAAGACCCCTACAAACTGGACGGCCTAAATTTTCGATTAAAGTTGATGTATTTGTCATCGTCGAATGTTCCGCCAAGGCAAGGGGCCCCCCCAAAGCCTTCCAACGGCTTCGTGTTTCTTGTCTGTGTAAAGTGGTAATTGCTTAGTTCGTGTACGGTTGAAGTCATGAGATTTCCCATCTGTGCATGTTTAGGCAATAAGAAATACTAAGTAATCATCTAATTAAGATGAGGGGACTCAACTTATTGCATTAATTATTCTATAATCTTTAACCTTGAATAAAAGATTCAAATTAGAAATAAAACATCCTGGGCATGTTATTTGTTAATTGTTGATGATATACAAGAGCCGGTTCGATGTTTTAGACATTAAACATCCTAATCACTAGAATAATATTATTTGTATAAAAAATAATATCTTATTATATAATTAAATAATTTTAAATTATATAATAATATATTATTTCATTGCTATACTTATCATCATTACACCTGGTTTTTATATATTCCACGTTCGTCAAGTCTATGGCTCAATCGATGAAAAGAATCAGCAAGCACGACTTTTTCAGTCTTTGTCGTGTAGAGATTCAAAAGAAAAAATAAATGTAAAGATGAACTTGGAAAAATTTATTTTCCAGTACTAACACCTACAACAGGTTGGTGAAGCATAATTCATGCCTATATATATATATATATATATATATATATATATCAAATCATGATCACAATATTGACCTGTATTAAATTTCTACAAGATTAGGACTTGTCATTTGTCATATATACATCCCATTTCAACGTAACTTGCAGGACACGGGGATGAAGAATCTATCATCATCATCATCATCATCATCACTAAACGAAGAATTTTCTTTACAATAGCCAATGGATTCTATTCTATTTTCTTTCCATATCTGTCAATACCGTCTTGGGTTGGGACCTCATCGATTTGAGATGTTCTTGGCTGCATTGAACTTTGTAAATTAGGGTTTAGCTTAGCAAGCTAATCCACCCATATCATTGTTAATGCAATTATTTTCTTCGTGTTAATATTATTGTCAAAGGATAATCATAAACACAGTCAAGAAACCAATAGTTAATATTAATAATATATCCATCCATCCATCCATCCATCAAGTGACAGTCCTCATTGTTGATGCTTTTGAATGCAAAAAGGCAACATTTGCCAAGAAAGTCTCCCTTGAATTTGATGATAGGATTTAAACCTATAAATACTTCTGTTTCTCCTCAACAAAATTTAATTTGAAACAAATTATCAGACCACCCAGATGACGACTAATTGTAAATTAATAAATTAAAGAGAAAATAAAGTAATATATTTGACCTAACATTACCTTGGAAGTGTAAACTCTAGCTACTATTAAGTTTTTTACTATGGAATAATTGATCATTTCTAAATTAGATTAAAGCTTAATTGGTGTGGATAAGGAAGAAGCATTGGCGAATTCCATTTGAAGGATTAAAGGAATATCCTTTATAACATGCTTCTCAATATACCCTCTCCTCCTCACTTTATACAAGTTTGAGGTGAAAGAATAATTTTTTTTTTATAATAAACATATTTTTCTTCAAAATTAGATAAAAACCCACCTAAATACATTCCTGTAGTTAAAGTTGATAATTAAAAAAGGAGTTGAATGTAAAAATTATATATGGTTTATTATAGTTAAATTAGATTAAATCATATATGGTTTATAATAAACATATTCTTGACTGACTAGACAATAATGTTGTTCTACAAATATATTATATATGGTTTATTTGTGTTTTGGAAAAGTGTTTCTGTAGTTGCCATGCCTTTTCCCACCCCTGATGGAACGTTCCCAGCAGCTTCTATGTAGAAATTGATGGCATGATGTGTGATGGTACATGTGTTATGATGCATGCACATGCATGAATTTGCACGTATTCATTAAAAGGTAGTACGTCTGCACGTGCGCACTAAGGGGCGATCATATGCTTCAATAAATGCATTTCTATTTCTTCTCTTGAACTAAATTCGGTCAACAACCCTGAATTCTTATATTATGCGGTATGCTCATCCCTCAAATTCCGTGCAAAGAAACTACTAATTTGTATCTTCAAAAATATATGCCTATTATGGCATTTGTCTATCTAATTGCATCCCTACCATTTATTTCAGCACTCAAAATTTAATGATAAAAGATCTTTTGTTATAGGCCACAAGCCTCTTGGTCTCACAAGTTATAGTAAAATCTCAAAGTATTATTTTTTAATTTTTAAAAATTTAAATATTTATTTATAAACTAAATTCTAGTAAAAATTTTAGTTAGGGTTAAAGGTAAAATCATAATTTTAATAATATTATTAAATATATATAATTTATTAATTTCTTTTTCCCAGTTTTAAAAACTCACAAATTCACCCCTTCAATAACTTTTCCAAGTTTAAAAAATCACATTCCCCCCCCCTAAAACCTAGGTTTTTTTTTTCTTTACCTTCAATGACCATCTTCGGTGTTAGCGACATCCCTTTTCTACCCTAAATCGACATCAATATCAATTGTCGCATTCCCTATCCTCAATCATCTAGATAACAAGTCTCCGACCATTAGATGATTCTTTTTATGTTGGACGAAGAGACGAAGATCGACTCTTCATCATTTTCGTCTCTTTGTCAGATGAAGATGATTCATTTTTGTCTAACGAAAACGAGCACAAAAGAGAGAAAATTGGTTGACCTTGACGATGGTGGGAAGTCGGTTGACAGTCAGAGCGAAGATGTCACTGGAGGAGCAGAAAAATAAACCTCAAGAGCAAAAAGTTAGTTTTCAAACTTTGAGTGAGAAGGAAAATATTAGTTTTTAATACATAAAATAAAATGTCATAATTTTTTAATTTTTTATTAAATGACGGTTTATCTTAACTAAAATTTTTAATAGAAATTAGCTCATAAGTAGGTATTTAAATATTTAAAAGTTAGAGAGTGACACTTTGAGTATTTACTATACCTTGGGTGGGAAATAGTCTTTTGGCCTTTGTTATATAACATAAGAGGGACTATTATTATTAACCTAATTATATCATATAATTTGATGATTTATATTGTCAAAATTTTATATTTTATTACTAAGAATATGTAGAATTCATATTTAAATTATATTGATTTAGTAGTCCATAAATAACATGAAAGTGTTATAATATGTGATAAATGATGAGAAGATAATGTTATTTTTCTAAGTAATATGTATGGTTTTGATTAGTGTTGTCAGCAAAAAATTCTCTTTGATTAAATTTATGAATTCACACTTAAAAAACAACTAACTATTAAATAATGAAAAATGTACATTATCAATTATCAAACACATCGCCTAAATACGAGTTGGTTTAAGATACGGATAAAAACTTTTATATTTGACTATAGTGTGATGTGTAAAACACGACAATTATAACATTCTTACGATATCGTCAAAGATAGAAACTATTATTTTTTGTTATCATGAGATCATTTTTATTATATTATCATTTACAATTTATGCGTAATTATTTTTCTATTATTTTAATAGCATCCAATTGTTATAATTTATTTAAGGTTTTTGTATTTGGTTACATATGTAACTCTAACGTCATGTTTTCTAATTTAAAATTGTACAAAGGCTTAAAAAGAATTTTTTGCATGACATTTATAATAAGATTGTAATCTTTTCTAAATTTTTCTGAGATTAAATGTAAATTTCTGAATGACGAACTGAATCATATTAAAAATTTCTTGTTGTTCATAATCATCTACATGGAATTCTATCATTATACAATGTACTCATTGTCGATGTAAATTTCATGACCATTAATTAGCTCAAGGTATTTAATGTATTGAAGATATATAAATTTGAACGAAATCATATTTATTGGTGTTCTGAATGGAGGAGGTGCTAATAATACCATATAGCATTTGAAGCAACGCAAAGTAAAAGCCAGGCAGAGAAGAAATTGGTGTGAAGATAGAAAATGAACATAGAAAAAGGATTGCAAAAGGTACAGAGAAAAGTAAAAGGTACAGAGGAAAGTGGGGCAGTGGTTGGAGCAGGGCAATGATTTCCAGCAACAAAACCGCAGAAGGGCATGCACATTCAAGGAAATTCATCAACCACATAAACGACAACCGATAAGACTAAAAATCGGGAATTGGAAAATGCAAATGGGCGAGAGTGAGAATACACCTAATAAGGACACACAATTATAAAGTAAAGCGTGTTTCGCAGGTCCTTCCTTCGTCAGTAATTGGTAGGTCACTCTGCGGCGCTCGTAACTCTCCTTGTAATGTCGGATTTCATAAGGGAAAACTTATTTGAGTTATGCTGTCTTTTCGTCACATCACACTTTGATCCTATTTTACCATATAGATAAACTAAACCATCCCTTCGTGAGGGTTATATTCTCTTATTACTCATAATTCTTCTAATAACCAAAGGACTTGGTCATTACATTGATTATTACAACTGAAACATAGGAAAGAAATATGATAATTGTAAGCAATACATAATAAAACGCAAAGTTGATTACTAAACTGAATTTAATGGCATTAACCCAAAATTTTCCCCAAACTCTCTTTCCTTAATTACAATTCTTCACTTTTTCAATCTCTCCTTTTGATCTTCTTATGTATCATCACATTACTGAACAAGCGTTTGGGTTTTCATCGCTGAACATCTGGGGAGCATGGACCTGTCCTACCGGGTATCCATATTCGTATCCACTTAACAGATACGGGTTTCCATAATAACCCACCCCGGGTAAATCTACCATCTGCTCCATTTTGTGCCCTTCCATTTTCCCGCCGCCGCCTCCTACATTCTTATCAGCTTTATCTTCTTTCCCACCGTCTCCACCCTCGTCCCCACCGCCATTTTTCTTCTTCTTACCACCACTATTGGATTCTTTCTCCTCCTTTTCTTTCTTCGGCGGAACGATCTCCACGGGCCTTTTCAGTCTCTCCTTCAGTGCCTCGGCCAACGCTTTTGCATCCATTGCCCCCCTAACTGTCACCTGCTCTTTCTGCTTGTCCACTGTCACACTGATCACTCCTGAAATTAAGAAATCAACGTTAAATCACATACATGACCAAGATAACACGCAGGCATATAAGTAACGAGTGGTAATGACTATTCACTCAAAATCACCTTTGGTTTTCTGAACAGTCTTCCGAATCTTCTCGATACAACCCTGGCAGTGAAGGGCCACCTTCAAAACCGCCGTCGTCACCGGAGGCTGTAACCGTTAAAATATAATTAAATTAAGTTAATTAATTTATTTATTTATACAATCAAAAGATTAAAATAATACGTTGAACCGTCTTCTACTAGCAGAAGCAGAGCAGTTTTTTTAATCATATGATTAAGATAAATTAATATAAAAATAGCGAAATCAAATTTGAAATGAGAGAAAAAAAAATTAAGCCAAGGACTGAACCTCTTTGGGTTTTTTGTCATCAGCGGGTTTGTCTTTGGATTGGTCGTTCGGTTTCTGGGCATTTTCTTTGTCTTTGTCTTTCTTGGGTTGGGGAGAGATGAGGTCGACCTTCTTCTTGATTTTTTGCTCCAATTTGTCTCGGATCTTGGATGGATCCACTGCTCCAACTACGGTCAATTTGTTTGATCCCATATCTGCTTTCACTGACTTCACACCTTCACCGAACCAAACAGCATTTACTTCAATTAACGTCATCGAATCATTCAAGAAACAACCGTTAAATGTAAAATTTTATAGAAAGATGCTAAAAAAATAAAATACAAAGAGGCAAATTGAATAAAATTCCAGAAACAGAACAGTCAAAGAATGGTAAAAAAATGAGACAGTGTGAGTGAAGAAGAGTTTAATTAAAAGTAACCTTCAAAACCACGAACACATTTGACGATTTTGGAGGCACAGCCCTCACAATGAATTTCAACCTTCAACACCACATTCTGCGGGCTCTTGTCGTCCTTTTTCTCAGCGTCTCCTCCTTCTTTCTTCTTCATCTCTCCTTCGTTATTGTTTTCATTGTTGTTGTTGTTCTTCTTCTGTTACAAGGAAAACCCATGAAATAAGAACACCAAAACCAAACCTATTTCTTTCAAAAGTAAAAGAAACCCAAGGTTTAATTAAAAAAAAAAAAAGACGAGTGACCCGGGTAAACTCACCTTGGCCATTGCTGTGGGAGGTACCTAACTTTCGGAGAGAAAACCTGAGGCAATGAGCTCCTCTATATATAGACGAGGAGAAAAGATGAGCACAGTTAGAGCTTATTATGACACAAGTTAGATGTTTGATGATGAATTTAATGTATGTATGATGTTATGATTGTATGTGAATGACTTTCAAATTTTGAAAATATAGAAAATAACGAGGAATATGAAGGGATGGTGGAATTGTTGATATTTGATAGATAAAAACGGGGAGGCGCGCGTGTTGCAACGGGAAAGTGGGGTAACTGTTCATTGTTACACGGGCGACAGGCGACTACCAGTTTTTGTAATTTTTTTGTAAACATTATAATATTATTAATTAATTGTTTTCCCTCTAAAATACAAAATAATTTAAATTAAAATTATGATGGACGTAACATATGTTCTATTATTATACATTGTAGAAAAGAAAATAGGTATTAGTAAATTATTTATAAATATTTGGATGATTAATTTACTTAGCTATCTTCTCCAACTTCGTAAATAATTTTCAAATAAATCAAAATCATTTTAATTAACAAGTAATGAGTCAACTAACCCAATTCAGTTTTTAAAATGAGTAATACTATGTGTATCACCTTTGGATACACAAATATATACACACTCATATGTGTCATCATATGATTAGTTATTGTTTTATTTTTAATTCAAAATCATCAAATCACATGATGACACATATAAATGTGTATACATTTGTGTATCCAAAGTGGATACACATAGTTTTATTGTTTTAAAATTATGTTTCAAAGCTCAATTCTTACTCTCTCTTTCTTTCATTTTATCAATGTCGATGCGATGGAAGGCAACACAGTGTTAAATGATGAAATTGGGAGAAGAATGCAGAGGCAATAGAGGGTTAAACAACTGGTGCCCCACTCAGGTGAGTTGCTTGGCATTTTGGTTGAGGGATTTGTTTTTGTCTTTTGAGATTAAATAAAATCATCTTCTAATGGAGCTTCAAGTTTGATTATTGACCGGCATCGAGACCCATCTAGTGTTAGCTATTGGCTGGGGAAAACAGACAATGTTTATGTTGATGCTATACTTGCGGGCGAGTGTGTGTGAATCCTTAATCAGCCATTGGTGGTTGAGGTAACCGTCAAATTAGTGGGGAATAACTTCCTCATTAGCAGTTCTTAACATCAAGTATTGCCCAAATGAATAAATATTTGAAAACAGGCTTGCCTGGAGTGACAGATAACAAGTGACCCATAGTAGCCAGCCTCCAATCTGTCCTTTGGGCTTTATTAGCTTCATTTGACCAGCTCTCAGTCCCTTAAAAAAAAAAAAAAAAATCAAATCACCACCAACTATAAGAGTTATATCAGCACATATTCTACTTTGTTACCATTAATGAACTATGATATGAATCATCAGCTCAACAATATAAAAAAATCTTGAGAAATTTGCCGAAAAAATGAATAAAAATATGATGATGATAATTGAACAATAACTAAACTCTATTTGTGTGTCAATAAGTGCTGAAGGCAATATCTGTTTTTGGCATTTCTCGAATGCAGCAAACTGGGTTTTTTTTTTTTTTTCTAAGTAAATGTGTATATTAACAAAAAGGGGCACTCAAACGAGGTTCCGAAAATAAACTAACCTGGACTAAACCTGAGAAGGTCAGCAAAAACTCCAACAGACAAGCCAAAAACAAGCCTAGTGACTAGAGAGCAGTCCAGACCACCGAACAACAAACAACCCAGAAAAAGCAGACAAACAAACCCAGCAAATAGCTGGAGCAGAAGAACCAAACAAACTACCACCAAGGGAAGAGACCACCCACGGCAACCAGAAAAAGGAAAAAAAAAACAGGGGCAACAAAAGGCAAAACAAGACCCAGAGCCAAGCAGCAGTAGGGATCAAACAGCAGCAGAGCAGAAGCATAGTGCAGCAAGCAGCAAACTGGTTGTTTTGGGTCTTAAGAGCAAAAATATTATGTCACCCTCTCCCTTGAACCATAGAACCATGATAATCGTGTAATCTGCTATGTCAAATAGACAACAAAATAATTAGGGGCTTAATTTGTGCGTTTCTATAACTCCAACTGCTGTGATAAAATGAGCCAATTCAACCATCACATGCACTGGCATTTTTTATGGACACTGAATGGGTCTCGTTTGGAGAGAAATAGTTCTCATTTAAAAAAAAAAATCTTAATTGAATTAAATTATTTTTTTAAAATTAAATTAATTATATTAAATTAGTGAAACTAAAGTGATAAATAAAAAATTTAATTTTATTATATAGTGAAAACACGTTGGGAATATTCATAAGTAGCGGGCAGTTTTACTATGAATTATCAAATTAAATGAGAAGGGCTAATTATTCCATCTGTTCAATTAAAAAAAAAGAGAAATTATAATAAATGACCAAATTACCTCTTTTATTAAGCAAAAATGCCTAATTTTACTATTTTAAAGCAAAAATACCAAAATTTCCTATTTCTAACAAAAATGCCCTCATTTTTTTAAATACCAAAATTACCCTTCATCACATTTATATAAACTTTCTCACTCTCACTCTTATTACATACATTTTTATATCACTTAAATACTCATTTTTATTCTTCTTTTTATTTAATATTAATTACTACGGGTTTGTTTGGAAAGAAGAAATTCGTATTTCTGAATTCGAATAAAAAAATCAATTCGCGAAAACTATATTGAAAATAACATGTTATAAATAAATAGACATATTGAAATACTCTAGAATGTCAATAATAACAAAATTACTTAAAAATAAAAAAAAACAGATCTGAGTTTCGAAAGCTACATGTTCAAATAACTTATGAACAAGAAAATTGATAAAAAATTTTGTAATTATATTGTAAAACGTGTCTAAAAAAGCACATCATAATTATAAATATCAAATTTAAAAATTACATATCAAAAAAGTCTAGCCGGATCACAAACAAACTCAAAATCATAAAAATCTAAAATTCTAAATTTGATAAAATAAAAAACTGCATAATATATATTGAAACAGTTTTATTTTAGCCTCCAAATTCGGTGCAACCAGCAAAGCTGGTTGTTGTTATAGCTCTTGAAACGAGCTTCGTATTGATATATTACAGACCCCATAACTCCTCTTGGATCAAACGTTATGGTTATTCAAAATCTATCTCATATAGATCCTATAGTTTTAAAAAAGTTAATTTCCACCCAACCATCGTTAATTTCCCCTTGTTCAGTGTAAAATTTTACACAGACCCTCCTAGATCTCCCTCTGTTCCCCCTCCCCCTACAAATTTTGAAAACGTTAAATTTTCCCCCATCCCACAGGCGCCCGTGGGAGATTACGTAGCGTTGACAAATCTAATCCATTTTTCGGCCAACAATCATCATTTTAGCCTTTAATTTCAATACAAATCAAATCTACACATTCAATAACACAAAACCTCTCAAGAAATTCAAGCAAAACAATCAATAATCAAAATATTTATGTATTGTTTAAAATCGTAATCCTAAACATTTAAACTTCAAAATCTCTCTCAAATCTCAATAATCTTAACAATAAATTAATTCAAACAAGACATGAGATGATGTATTATCTTAATTTGTCATTTTCAGTTGTCAAAAAATATGAAAATCGATAAAAATCTCTTCCACTGTGGGATGACCATGGGATAACAGTAGGAAAGGTGATTTTCTTTGAATTTGTACAATGAAACCATGGGAAGTCCTTGTTTATATACCAGAGCAGTTTTATCATTTCACAAAAGTTGAATATTTTTGCTTAAACTTTATTGTTTTAGACAATTTTACTTAAACCCCCTTAATTTTAGTTATTTATTGTAATTTCCCTTAAAAAAAGAATCCTATGACATATTTATTTACAAATATCTATGAATTATTGGCTCAGGAACTTCATAGATTATTATTAATTTATTATATCATCCTAATATTAAATTCTCCCTTTCTCTCTCCTCTTTTCATTACTCCTTGTGACGGCCATACAAGTAGGGCTGGATTCGAGCCGAGTCAGCTCGAGCTCAAGCTCGGCTCGGCTCGGTTCGAGCCCGAAACGAGCCGGGCTCAGCTCGGCTCGATCGAGCTCGAGCCGAGCCCGACTGGCTCGGGTTGGCTCGGTATATTTTTTTAAAAATTTTTTTATATAAAACGGTGTCGTTTTAATCCATATATATATACAAAACGGTGTCGTTTTGATATAAAAAACGAGCAGAGCTGAGCCGTTATCGAGCCGAACTCGAGCCGAGCCGAATTCGGCTCGAGTCGAGCTCGAGCCGAACTCGAGCCGGCCATTAAAAGGTCGAGCCGAGCCCGAGCTGGCAGCGAGCCGAGCTCGGCTCGGCTCGAATCCAGCCCTACATACAAGCGGCCCGGGACAGACATTGCTTACTCCCTTGCAATAACCACCCTTACAACACAGCCTCAAACGCCGCTCCCCGCTAGGGCTGGATTCGAGCTGAGCTGGGTTTGGCTCGCAGTCAACTCGGGCTCGGCTCTGTTTTTTTATGGGTGGCTCGAGTTTGGCTCGAGTTGAACTTTGCTCGACTCGAGTTTGACTCAAATTCAACTCGGCTCGTTTATGGCTCGACTCGGCTCATTTTTTATATCAAAATGACACCGTTTTGTATATATATATAGATCAAAACGATGTCGTTTTGTATAAAAAAATTTAAAAAAAAATTACTGAACCAATCCGAGCCAGTTCGAGCTCGACTCGAGCTCGATCGAGCCGAGCAGAACCCGGCTCATTCAGGGCTCGAACCGAGCCGAGCTGAGCTCAAACCGAGCCGAGTTGAGCTCGAACTCGAGCTGGCTCAACCCGAATCCAGCCCTGCTCCCCGCTCCATATTCTCAATCTCTTCTCACAATCTCCACTCAATATCTCAGTCTCTTGTATGGTGTATACCGTGTCTTAGTTAGATCTTAACAACAGTAGCTTTCATTTTCTCTGTCTCTTCTCGCAATTTCCGCTTTAAAAATTTCTTGAATCTTCTGTAAATCCTCACCTTGGTGTTTGTTGGTGGCGTTGTTGAAGACGAGAGGTTTTGGTATTTATGATTCATATTTTTGTGAATTTTATTTTTATTGGCAGCCATGGAAAATGAGAGGAAGAAAAGTGGTTCAACAACGTGGCAAGATGGGCGTACTTAGTAAGTGTATATATGAATTAAATACAAAAATTAAATTTCAGATTTAATAATTAATTAATTCTATAATCATATTATATAAGAAATTAAAGTTTAATCTTATATCCAAAACCCTTTCTGTGAAAATCCCAAACTCCACTACCTTAGAGTAAACATGTATGATTTCAAAATTAATATTCTTCTTTTAAGTGACAATAGTAATCCATGATAACAGGGAATATCTGAAACTTATTAAAAAGAGCATATTCATAAAATGCTTGGAATATATATACAATTATGCATGCCTGTGGCGAGAGAACAGAATCACAAGACGTGATAGTTTAATATATATATTAAAACATGAGGTCCTTAAAAAAACAACAATTCATAAAAATATTCTGTGAATAACATTCAAACACATCTATCAATATCACATTTCCTAAATATCTCAACCCTAGTTGCCATTTGAAAGCAATTCAAGCTACCTTTCCAGCGACAAACTTTTCAAAATCCCACCACCCACCCCACCCCCCCCTTCCGGCTGTGTGGCTCATTTTCTCTTGTACCTCACTGTTCATGTCTCATTAATTATACAAGTTTTCCATTGGACCGCGCCTTGGTTACCTGAGCTCCCTGCAGCCATCGCTGAGCTTTCTCTTCTTTACCAATCACCACCCCACCACCACCAGCGACCACCCCGTCCTCCACTATCTCAAATTAAATTATATGTTAACTTTTATTAACTTCCCGTCTCCCTCCAGATATTAAGGGAAAGGCCAAAGGACTATTTCCCACCTAATGTATGCTAATATCTCAAATTTCTTCCTGTTAACTTTGAAAACCCCATTTACCCACTAATGAACGGCTAAAACTAACAAAACCCTAACTCCTAAAAATTTTATCTCTTTTTCACCCGCTAAACCCTAAAAACTAATCATTTCCCCCTAGGCCAAGTTTTAAAAAATAGCATTCCCCCCCTAGGGTTTAGTTTTCAATCTTCGACACCGAATCCGGCTCCAATGCCAACGACGAAGCTTTACAGAGACATCACCGTGCTCCAATGGTCTCCTTTGCCTCCTTTGGAGCTACGGTCAGCCGAGATCTGGCATGGAAAGAAGAAAAGCTTCGTTAGGAAACAAAGCTTTTCATCTTCCCAGAAGAAGACGTCTGGGAAAATGATCGTTTTCTCATACGAAGAGGAGGTTGTCGTCTTCATCTGGGAAGATGAAAAGCTTCATCTCCCGATGAAGCTTTTCGTCTTTTCAGGTCAGATCTCGGTCGACCAACTCTCCAGATGAGGCAAAGGAGACCGCCAGAGTATGGTGATGCCTCTGGAAGGCTTCGTTGTCGACGATAGAGCCGAATTTGGTGTTGGGGATTGAAAACTAAACTCTACAGTAGGAAATGCTATTTTTTAAAACTTGATCTAAGAAGAAATAATTAGTTTTTAAGGGTTAAAAATAAAAAAAAAAAAAATTTTAATTTATTTTTAATATTATAGATAAAATAATAATTTTATCTTCTAAATTATTAATTTTAATTATTTATAAATAAGTAAATAAAATTTTAAAATTAATAAAAAAAAACTTGACAAAACAAGATACCTGGTTGGTAAATAGTCCTTTGGCCCAAGGGAAAACACGACCCTTAGAAAGGGCGGGAGGGGGAATTGGACCCACTGACAGGCTTGCTTCAGAATATTTCATCTATACAAACGGTAAGATGGATTTAACGTTTCTGCCCTTATCGAAACTCTGAACGTGTGTTTTACTTTAAATAATGTATGCAAGCCCACGCGGTTTCTCAGTGGAATCAGGTGTCTGTCAGGCTTGTCACTACAGGTGTCGATTTCTAATTTGTGGGTTTATCTAATCCCACATGCTTTGGCCTGTTTTCGTCACGTGGCCTGAGAGCACCTGGGTTTAGTTTGGTTTTCTATTTTTCAGGGACAATAGAAATAAATAGGTGAAGCTATTAGCTTCACCTTATTTGTAGCTCTCCTGTTTGTACTGTGCATCGTGTTTTTAAGATGGAGCTTGTCAACTCAAATCCTTATCCATTCGTGAGTTTTTCTTGTAATTCAATGGATAATGGGTTTAATTGTTCATGCATATCTTTTCTTCTTTAAATACCCCTTCATCTCTCATACTCAGCCAAGTTTTGTTTCCAGAGAAAACACTCCTGGGAATGCTTATAGACAGGGAAGCAAAGCATCTAGCATTTGCTAAGATGAAGCATTTATCTGCATTTGCACCTGCACCTTGTGGTGTTGCTTGTTCGATAACTTGAAAACCCAAAATATCAAAGTTCAAAGCTCATTTAAACATTGGATCGGATTTTGGAACTAAACCAAGAGGTGCAGGTGCAGACGCAGGTGAATACCATTTTGGCTTTTTTGACTCCATATTCTTTTTGTTTGTATTTCTGAGCTGAGCCTGAGCCCAAGTTCTTTAATTGCCATGGTATATATAAAATTTTGGTTAATCTCTTCATGTTTGCAGAAAGTTCTTTACGTTTCACAGTGTGTTTAACTTCCAGTTTTATTATATATGTGTACAGCTTACAGTTTCCTTCTAGTCTTGTCTTTTTATGAAGGGTTTTGAAGAATTCCTGCTTTCAACCAAAGATCCATGGATGAAAATCCAAACGAATAAGACTGTGAAGCTAAAGAAATTCTGAGTTTGCTAAATTGTGCTTCATGAAGGTAACAGTTTCTTCTCATCTCTCACACTCGCAAGCTATTACTGATAAATATAGATATTCAAAATCAAGGTCCAAAATTGAAAATTTACCGTATATATCATTATCATGTCAACGTTAATCTGGGAATCGACATTTAGGCAGCCTCTACAATTTTCTATATTTGTTATGGTTGATTATTTCAGAAAGAAGTGCGGGTATTTATTAGCTAAGATAGGAGTTATTGTCAGCGTTGCTAATTTTAGGGGTGAATATAGTCTTTTACATGAGGGTTGTTGCCATCAATCAGTTTAGGCCAAAGGATATTCCCACCCAAAGATGGCTACTTTCTCAAGTCTTATCATTTCATTTTGAAAAACCTTTTTACTCGTTTATAAATCATTAAAATTAACTAAATTCATTAATTTTATGATTTTATATAATTTTATCTTTTAAATTCTAAAAAATAACAATTTTCTCCCTAAATTTAAGTTTTAAAAAATCATATTTCTGCCTTAGAGCTGATATTTCAATATTCGATCACTCCTTCTGATATCATCTCTAGCAATCTCTCTCTCTGATGATTCCTCTTCCTCCAATGATCTACCTTAGTGCCTATTCTCCCTCCAACTAGATCGACTTGTCTTTTAAAAGACGATTTGTTTTCCTAAACGAGTGTCGCACGCTGTTAGAAAGAAAAAAGACATTAAGAGAGACCACCAAAAGAAGAGAAACCATTGGGAGGGAAAGACCAAAAACAATGGTATTAGAAGGAGTAGTCGGATATTAAAGTATAAACCTTAGAGGGAAAAATGTGATTTTTTAAAATTTGTCTTAGAGAAAAACTGTTTTTTTTTTTTTAAGATTTAGGGGGGAAATTGTTATTTTTCCTTAAACTAATGGCCAAAGGACTTATTCCTACCCAAAAATTGTTGCTTTCCTAAGTTCTCACTCTTTAACTTTGAAAAATCTTTTTACCCACCCATGAGCTATTAAATTTATCAGTTTTAAAGACAAAATTATCATTTTACATGCATCCTAGGTAGTATGAGTTTCGATAGAGGGGTTTATGCATAAGAAGATATATGTTCAAATATTATTTGATGACATTTTAATATTAAGCGCTTGATTTAGCTAGTGTAGTGGTTATACCACTAATCACTAGATCTAGGGTTTTACATATTCAATATGATTGATTTAGTCTTAAAAAAAAAATCAATTTAGATAGAGTTTCTCTTTACCCAAAAAATGTTAATGTAGTTACATAAAGAAAACCCTAGCTAAATGTTGGTTACACCATGTACACAAATTAAGGCATGGTGCAAAATGAATTGTGATACTAAAATCGAGAATCCCATATTGAACCTTTGATATTCATGTGACATATGATAAATACAAAGAAAGAATTCTAAATATGAGACAATTTTTTAATGTGGAATAATAACTCCCTTGGCTCACTTAATATCAGTGTGTACCCTTTCTTTCTCCCTATATTGATCCTTCTTATTTAGGGGGTTGAAAGGAGATCTTACATACAAATGATAGAATTTAAATTTTTTTTAAAAATTCAAATATGAATATTGCCATTGTAATTGAAGTAAAATATAATAATTATATTAACATTATAATTTTGATTTAGTAGGAAAAAGATAACTTTCTCTTGTATGCTTCAATAATAACAATATTTTTTTGTGGCATTTAATTATAAGCCATTAAAATATGGTAAGTCAAAAAATTAATAATATTATATGACATTTATAAGAATTTTTGGTATAAAATCAAACAATTCAAAACTTTGGCTATAAAAATATATATGTTAATAAGAAGGTTATTGCGAACGGGTTTCGTGACATAGACTTTATACTCATAGATAAGGTGATGAGATAGTTCATCAATTGAGACATAAATAGTTTATCGATTGACATCTGTTGCAAGGTTGGATTCGAGTCAAATCGAGCTCGAGCTCGAGCTCGACATAATAGAGCTTGAGTTTGAGCTCGAGCTCATCAAAACTAAGTTCGAATTCGACTCAAATTTGATTTGGCTCATTTTGAGTTCGAGCTTTTAACTATCTCGTTATTAAAATAACGTCGTTTTAATATATATTGGTCAAAATAATATCGTTTGTATCAAATTTTTAATTTGTAAATTTGATGAGTAGCTTGAACTCACTCGAGCTTATATAAGACTGACTCGTTTTGGGCGTGTTTGAGTTGAATTTGAATTCGAACAGATTCGGTTTTATCTATATAACTTGATTTGATAATATGTAATTTTTAAATGAAAAAATAAATAAATAATTATATTACTAAATCAAGTTATCATCTCATTTTATAAAGATAAATTCATAAAATTTGTTTATATATATAATTTTATTTTTAGTAAATTATGATGGAAATTATTTTGTTTTGAAAAAGTAAAATAACTTTTTGTTCTATTAAATTTGCAAAACAAAGAAGAAATTGTCACATAAGCTCATTATATTGGCTGAAATTTTTTCGGTTTAGCACGAAAAGAAAATATACGAAATAATTTTTTAAAATAATTAATTAAATTACCGCACGAAAAATCTCGTAATGATAAGAGAAAAGTCCATATTAATTAAAAGTTGGCCCATAAAAGGCCCAAAGTCTTGCTTGGGGCGTGACCGACTTAGCTTGGAGATGAACTTGTCTGCTCTTGCACGCACACCTAACATTAAGTCTCACTATCATGTTCGAATACGTAACCACAAGATTTCCTGTTCAATAACCTATCGGACACGCGTCACTTCCACAATCCTTTTCCCTATAAATACTCAAGCACCCCCTCCTGTCGAAACCCTCATAATCTGGTTTTGCTCCTCTCCTCACAAGTAGCACCCAGAATCCATACTCTTAAACCCTAGATCTCATTTATCTGCTCCTAACAGAGGTACGATGGCCATAAATCATTTTTTTCATCTTTCTATTGATCTTCTTTTTTTTTAAATTTTGATCTGTGTTGATTGCAGATGGTCTCGGACGCAAGCAAGAAGAAGGCCGCGCAGAAGAAGGCGGCGGCGGCTGCCAAGAGAGGGGGAAAGGCAGCGGCGGCGGCCGCGTCTTCCAAGGCGGCAGAGGCGCAGAATGTTGGTGGTGTTGATAAAGTTGCTGACGGGATTGGAGCTATTCAAATTTCCGATCGAACTTGTACCGGAGTTCTTTGCTCGCATCCTCTTTCCAGAGATATTCGCGTGAGTTTTTATTTATTCGTTCTCGATATTAATAGAATTTCTGAAGAAATTAATTTCTCATTTGAATTTAGTTTGTGTTCGCATTTTAGGTGTTATACCCTGTTTATGTTTTATCCATTTTTTTTTTAAAAGAAAATTGGTGACGATTTCTTGGTTAGCTTTGAAAATATTTAAGTATTTTCAATTTAATCTTATGCTTTATTTTGAATATTTCGGAGATTAAGGTTTGTCTATACTGTTCTGCATTCTAGCTTCCATCGATCATTTGTTGGGTGAATACAACATAGACCCATCAAGCATATTTTTTTGCTTGATAAAGCCACAAATTTAAAATATTAGAAATATACTATGAAAGTTTGTAAGGAGAGGGAGAGGGTGAGTCCAGTTCCATATCTCTGTTGTTTAGGCTTTTTGCATTTTAAAAAGTTAAATAAATTTCAGGAATAATGCTGTGTTTGTTGACTTCATTAGGCCGGATTCTTATATGTATGCAATTTTTTTTATGAGCTTAGATATGGTGCTTTGGATAATGGTTGTGGATTATTTTGACTGGAGTCATACATTATGATGCCAACCATTGATTATAAGCTGTCTTTTTTTGTTGCAGATCGAGTCCTTGTCAGTCACTTTTCATGGACACGATCTCATAGTTGATTCTGAGCTGGAGCTTAACTATGGGAGGTTTGTTTTTTTCACTGGAGGCATTGGTTGATATAAATATCCCTTTTCTGTATGCATATTATGTACGTGCATGTGTTTATTCTTACTTGTGTTCACAGACGTTACGGTTTGCTTGGCTTAAATGGGTGTGGGAAATCTACTCTGTTGACTGCAATAGGGTGTCGTGAGCTCCCAATTCCAGAGCACATGGATATTTATCACCTTACGAGGGAGATTGAAGCTTCTGATATGTCTGCTCTGGAAGCTGTCATAAGTTGTGATGAGGAAAGGTTGAGATTGGAGAAAGAAGCTGAAGCCTTGGCAGGGCAGGTGTGTATAACTTAAAATCCTTAGAATCTTATGCATTTTCTTTCATGGATGATTATTCTCACTGTCAATGTTTAATTTTTCTCAGGATGATGGAGGTGGAGAGCAACTTGAACGCATTTATGAGCGTTTAGAAGCCCTGGATGCAGCAACTGCAGAGAAACGTGCTGCTGAAATCTTGTATGGACTTGGTTTCAACAAGATGATGCAGGCAAAGAAAACTCGAGATTTCTCTGGTGGTTGGAGAATGAGAATTGCATTGGCAAGGGCTCTATTCATGAACCCAACAATCCTGTTGCTTGATGAACCCACCAATCATCTAGGTAAGTACTTATGCTGACTGTTCAGCTCATGGTGTTACGATTATTTTATGTATCCTATGTCATCAGATAAAATAAGATCCAAATTCTGTTTGATATGTTAAAGCTTTGAAGGTTGAAATGATTGCCTCTCTTAGGGTTCTCACCTTGCTTGGGGCTTTGGTTGTCATGGTGCTCTACTACATTTTTTCATCTCATTTTTACTATTAGTACTCAAACTACAGTTCCTTCTATAAAGTAAATTAAAAAAAAAAAAAAAAAGTTGTTTGCATTAATGTTTTATTGATGTTTGCTGTTTGTGTGGTTTATGACATGAGCAGCCAAAGATATTCATTACTTGGCCTGTGGAAACCTTTCGCAAAGGGATGCCCCCTAAAATTAATTTTTAGATTCTTAAGTGAAAATGGAAACTTGCCCAGGCCACAAACTAGAGAAAAATTTCAAGTTTTCCCTTTTCAGGACACTTTGGTTTTGACCTCAAAAATATATTTGTTTAACTTTCTGCCTATCTTGATTGAAAAATAGTTTTACTATAAAAAATGTGATCTCTGCTAGTTAGCTTTCTGGTGCATTTCATATGTTTTCTCCTTTCCCCTTGTTTGATTTTTTGATGATGTGGGGGATTGAGAGCAACATATGGGCTGAGCAAGATATGGTGATTGACATTGTTTGTCTATTCAGTGCTTGATACAGTAAATGACATTGTCTGTCTGATTCAAAGTCTGAGCAGACTATTGACAAATACTTTCATCCATGACAGATTTAGAAGCTTGTGTCTGGCTGGAGGAGACTCTTAAGAAATTTGAGCGCATCTTGGTTGTGGTTTCACACTCCCAGGATTTCCTGAATGGTGTTTGCACAAACATCATTCATATGCAAAGCAAGAAATTGAAACTCTACACTGGAAATTATGATCAGTATGTTCAGACCCGTGCTGAACTGGAAGAGAACCAGATGAAACAGTACAAGTGGGAGCAAGAGCAGATAGCTTCAATGAAGGAGTATATTGCCCGATTTGGGCATGGGTCAGCAAAACTAGCTCGCCAGGCCCAGAGCAAGGAGAAAACACTGGCAAAGATGGAGCGAGGCGGGCTTACGGAGAAAGTTGTGAGAGACAAGATCCTTGTCTTCCGTTTTGTTGATGTTGGAAAGCTACCACCACCAGTGCTGCAGTTTGTGGAAGTCACATTTGGCTACACGCCTGATAATTTGATCTACAAGAACCTTGATTTTGGGGTAGACTTAGACTCCAGGGTAGCTTTGGTGGGGCCAAATGGGGCTGGGAAGAGTACTCTGCTGAAGCTGATGACAGGGGACTTGGTTCCTCTTGATGGCATGGTTCGGCGTCATAATCACCTGAGAATTGCACAATACCATCAGCACTTGGCTGAGAAACTTGATTTGGAACTGTCTGCCCTTCAGTATATGATGAAAGAGTATCCAGGCAATGAGGAAGAGAGAATGAGGGCAGCAATAGGGAAATTTGGATTGACAGGTAAAGCCCAGGTGATGCCAATGAAGAATTTGTCGGATGGGCAAAGGAGCCGTGTGATTTTTGCCTGGTTAGCGTATAGGCAGCCCCACATGCTTCTCCTGGATGAGCCAACTAATCATTTGGATATTGAGACAATTGACTCCCTAGCTGAGGCATTGAATGAGTGGGACGGCGGTCTGGTTCTTGTTAGCCATGATTTCAGGCTCATAAATCAGGTAGCCCATGAGATATGGGTTTGTGAAAATCAAGCTGTTACTCGTTGGGAGGGTGACATTATGGACTTCAAGGAGCACCTCAAGGCAAAGGCTGGACTGTCTGATTGAAACAGCAGATAAACCTAGGACGGGTTTGAAGACCACTATATTACACTATTATGTCAGTTGTATCTTGGCTTTATTTGGGCCAGGTGATCACTGCCTCCGGATGATATTTTCTCACGGGGTTAGATTATGATGAAGAAAGCTATGGAGCAGGAGGGACAAAGGCTTTTTTATTGTTTGAAGCTGATTTGTTCCATTACTTTTTCTGCTCGGTTAGTCGGTAATATTTTTGTCTACATTTTCGCATTAACATACTTAATTATATATTTGCGGATTTCTGTCATGTCATGCTTGGTTGTCCAAGCAGATATACTATATATGATACGTCAGTACGTTTAAAGTTGATAGCTATGAGATGAGTATCTTTATTGTGTGTTAATTGTTCCATTTAACCCTATTGTGGTATTTGAGAACCTATTATTGTGGTATTCTTAATATGCGATGTTTCTTTGTTGACTGCCCAACTGGTTTCCCAGTAGTGCAAATAATTGTTGTTGTGCAAGATGCTGTGCACGGCAGCGGAATTTAAAAGCACGTAAAATCCGGTAGGCGAAGTGCTTAATGCATTGGACTAGGAAGAAGTTAAGTCTGGGCCTTTGGTCTCGCATTTTAAGTCAGCGCTGTACATATAGAATCGTAAGGAATGATTTAAGTATAAGTCACATTGTGCAGAAACGACGTAGCGATGAGTCAGTGCCTCTTAGAAAAGAGTGGGAATCTAACTATGAGGTCAAGAGTTCAAATTTCTTATGGTAGTATCTCAAGGTTGAATTCTTAATTTATTTTGTATTGTGGTTGTAGAGTTGATACTGAAGCTATAATTTGACCAGTTTAATATGATTAGATCACCTGATAGAGAAAATCAATAAATCTTCATTTTTAAGAGTACATTCATCATTCAATTGATGACTTTCATGTTTTTTTTTTTTTTTAATTTTAGGTCAAAAGACTTATTCCCACCCAGATTTGCTGAAATGATAAAATTTCATCTATTAAATTTTATAAATCTTATAAATTTAAATATCTACATTTTGGTTAGAATTCATTGTTAAAGTAAATGAAAAAAAATTATTTAGTTAAAAATATTTTTAAAAACTAAAAATCTATTATATTTTTTCTCTTTTATAATTTAAAATTTTAATAATTTTTTTGATCAAAGGTTTAAAAAGTTATTATTTTTTTTGTAAGATTTTTTTTCTCTTTTTTAATGATTACCTCCTTTTTTATTTTAGACATTCTCTCTCTTTGATCCCTCTTGTTCCCCTTTTTTGTTGTCTTTATATAAGATAGATGAAACATTTTCATATGGTTTTCGTCTTTTAAATGAAAACAATAGGAGAGGGTGATGAGAGAGAGAAACTAAGAATGCTGACGGATAGAAAGGAGATGGTCACTAGAAAATAAACTTTAAAAAAGAAATGATTACTTTTTAAATTTTGGATGAAAGAAATTAAATAAATTATTAGTTTTTTAATTTGTTTAATTAAATAATATTTTTATCTTTATAAAAAATAATAAATTTTAATAAAAAAATGAGTTTTTAGGTTTTTTAAATTTAACTAGTAGAATTTTATTACTTTAGTAACCCTCTACTGGGAACAAGTCCTTTGGACTTTCTTTTATTAAATAGATGCTTTAAAGTTTCAAAATTACATTATTGACACCCATTTGGCTCGACAATCATTATGTTATTATTTGCAATAGTTAGACTGAAAATTTGCTATAAAATATTAATGTTGCTGTAATCTTTTCCGACTTACAAGGAAATATTCTTAGATTTCTGAATTCAATCTCTCTGCTTATTCAAGATGTACTTCGACCAAACCAATTACTATGCATTCAAGCTGCTCGATCAACTCATACAGCTTAAAAGCTATGTAAAAATATTTTTTGTTTTCTTGTTTGAAAAAGAATTTACGTATGGAACATGTCAGTGCTCCATTAAATGTTTAGGTACGTTGCATTGTTGCTGTCCTTGACGAATCGTTTAGCCTATCTATCCCCTTTCCCTGCCCTATCGCTTTTTGTGCAGCTGTAAGTACAATCAATGCGGCAATGCCCATACGGCCCATACGTCTAGGCCTTTTTTCTCTTATGTTATTCAGCCCTAAAGCAGTAATGAAATATTTTATATATAGAAGCAGTTTGATATTTTGTCCTACATTGTTGGGAGAACTTTTTGCTTATTTAGTGCCAACATTGCGTTCCATGGCTGTTTGAAGCATTGTTGTCATCATGAATGTATGATTCAGTGAGTAGCTTTTCAGTCTTCTTTAGGGACAAATGCTTTCCAATGTACAAGATAATATATCGATTATACTCTGAATGGCTGAATCTTATTTGAGTTGTTAAATAACTATGGCTTTCGGACAACTTCAAGCAGTTAAGTTTCTCTCTACAATGATTTTTAATGCATTTTGGTCAGATGTAAGGATGAAACAGATGTGTGAACCCTAACTGGCAAAGTCTCCATTGCTCTTGACACTTCCCATGCTCTGAGATGAAGAGGAAATTAATTATCTAGACACCACGTTATGAACCACCTTCGACCTTTTGTGTGAGCACAAACAATGACAAATGCTTATACATTAGGAAACAGCTTGTTGCAGCTGGCCTGTCTTCTGATCTCGAGCACCCTATCTGAACCCTTATATATCGCTTTGTACATCTATGTATATATTATTCGAGATTTGGATATATTCAAGCAATGTATTCAGTGTATATATGTAGAAGAAAATATGGGCTCTGTTTTCTTGACGGACGAATAGAGACAAATACAATAAGATTCTGTACGTCCTATTAATGTCTAGAAGGAAATCATGATATATATCTAGATTTCAATAAGCTACCCAGAAGGATAACAAATTCCCTGTGCTGAACTATGCTGTTTACTTTGTTTTGATTCTCGTGCTATACTTGTAAAGTTATAAATGTGTTTGCCCGGCGTTGCCTTTTTCGAAGATTGGCCTAAAGACTTATTCCAACCTATGGTTTAAGCCACTTTAAATTCCCATCCATCCTATCCTAAAAACTTAAATATTTACTTATTAATCATTAAAATTAATAAATTTAATAATATAATCATTATTTAACTAATAAAATAAAAAATAAAATTTTATTTGATTTTTTTTAATTTTAAAAATTAATAATTTTCTTTCGACCTTAAGTTTTGAAAAAAATATATTTCCCTTCTATTAAGGTTAATTAAAAAATGCAACACATTTTTTAACAATAAAATCACTTTGACGTGCATCTCCAAAACTGACGACAAATGTTCGGTGCTCTCTTCGTCACGAATCCGTGAAGATGATTCACGAAGAGAGGAATCTGACTAATCTGTCTACTCCATCTCATGAATTCAATCGATTTGTGTCTTTGATAGTTGGATTCGTGTCTCCGATGATTGGATTCATGTCTTTGCCTTGTACTACTCATCTAAATTTTCATGATTCAGCTGTTAGAGAGATGAATCGGCGGGATTTGTGAGATAAAGAGGAGTAAAATAGGCTGGATTCAACAGCCGATGACCTTAACAACTAGATTATATATACGTGTATATATATACACACTTGATTGCCTGTGAGAGTAAATGTTGCAAATTTATGCTAGGGAAATGCATTAGAGCGAGGTCGCATTAATTATGTCTTAGAGGCATCTGGTTATAAAAGGAATCAAAAGCTTAAGCTTTAACTTTGCATGCTCTTATGTCCACACAAATTTAGATTTGTATTATCAAGTGGGGTAAGATTAAAACTTGAGGTGTCCTGCTATATGCTTGAATGTATGAACATTAAGTGTCCTATAAAGTCCATTTTTTGTGCACCAGACGACCTCAGAGTTTCTCAAATGTTCTAAAATCTCAGCATCCATGGTCATTTTTTAAGATCTATTTATGCTTAAACTAGAGCTAAGCCCCAAATTGTTTTTCAATAAATATTTTTAAGTTACAGAAGACCTTCGTATTTATGTCTTTCCTAATTCTAAGAAGACTACTATATTATATATACGTGGATACAGGCT